>NW_015656111.1:9442-16356 GCF_001515625.1 Sinocyclocheilus rhinocerous | reverse complement strand
ATTCTAGGCTGGTTCTTTGGTGTTAGTTCAGCTTAGGCAGATTTATACTGTTCAGAAATGAGTTTATGTCATTTTGATTTGGGTCTTTTTCTGATGAGTATACTTTGATATAGAAATGTTGAAAATTTTTGTTAATTTCTTCAAGTGAGTTGGTGGATTTTCCTGCTGGGTCTGTAATAACTGAAATTGTTGCTTTTTCCTTGTTTCGTTTGATTTGATTTGCCAAATATTTACCAGATTTATTACTATGATGAAATTCTTCTTGTTTGAGCCTATGAATCAGGAATTGAGTATGTTTGTTGATTATTGCATTTCATTTTAATTTGTATACTCTTAATTTGTTTTGTGTTACTTCTGTTGGGTTATTTATATTGATGTCTTGAAGTTGTTTGATTTTCTGTTCCAATTCTGTTTCTTGTTCTTTTTCCTTATTTTTTTGTAAACCGAGTATGAGATTTTTTTTCCTCTTAGTACTGCTTTTCCTGTTTCCCACAGAAGAGAAGGAGATGATCCAGGGGTGTCATTCATTTCTAGAAAGAATGCCCACTCTCTTTTAAAATAATTGTCCAAATCTGGGTCTTTCAGAAGAGATATGTTAAAATGCCATCTGGTAGCAGGTTTATGAGGTTCACTTCTATTCCATTTTAATGTTACTGGAGCACCAGGGTTCGGATGGCAGCGTTCACACTTACTCAGATGAACCGCACTAACAGAGCAATCACACCAGAGTTCGTTTTAATCTAACCAAACATGAGAAGTGTGAACACACCCCAAGACATTAACTTGCAAGCACAAAACACAAGATAATTCTCTTTAAATACAAATGAGACTATTGAACAAATCTAATACATATAAACTAATCTATGGCGGCAATTCTATGCCATTAATAACCGAGCGCACCACTGATGCTGGCGCGCATGGCAAATCACTTCCACAAGAGGAAAACAGATTTACACCTGAGGAAACGGGAGCCCGCGAGCTCATTTCAAACCCTCGCGCACGCTTGACGTCCTCTGCACGCAATAAAAGCCCTTGCGCGCGCATGATCATTCCCCTATGGGAAGCCAAACAACCCAAATGTGGGACGAAACAGCGTGGTATTAAAGTGTTTGCGACTCGACAGCGCAGAGAGGACGTGTTTACTAGCGCCACCGAACTGACAGCGCGGCGCTAACATTACTCTTCTTCTTCATGTTTTATGGCGGGTGGCATCCAACGTTAAGGTGCATTACCGCCACCTACTATGCCAACATTACTCTCCGCAGAAGTTCGTGTTTTTTTTCCTGCACATAACATAATGAAAATCAGTATTAAGTTATTAAATTTCTTTTGCTTACCTTTCTACTACATGTAAACAGTTGTACTTTGAAAAACTGCAAATATAAAATATATAAGACTTTAATAAATGTACAATACCATAGTCCTCTTGAGGAGCACACCCAGCTTCTATATATATTTTTTTTATTTTGTACTTATTTATTATTGTTGTTGTCGTCAAGTTCTATATTCAGCACAATATTGCCCATTTTAAATTTGAACTATTATTAAATAGCCTAGTATATATATGGGATTTTTGTTGTCTCTAGTAAAGGGAACATTGTTATTTAACTTTAACATTGCAATTTTATATAATGGATACGGTTTGTAAGGCTTTTCTCTACACTCCAAATTAAATAAATAAATAGTAATTAATTAAAAAATTGTGTTTTAGGTTTGTCGGAAAACACATTCAAATTAACCATGATTTTATGACACTAACCTTTTAACCATACATTTGTAGTTAAACTGTGGGTTAAAAAAAATGACAATCAATCCATGGTTACTGCACTTTTACTATAGTAAAACCATTGTTAATTTCCGTATTTCCATAAGGGAAAATGTATGTCCTGACAAGTATTAAGTTATTACATTTCTTTTGCTTACCTTTCTACTACATGTAAACAGTTGTACTTTGAAAAACTGCAAATATAAAATATATAAGACTTTAATAAATGTACAATACCATAGTCCTCTTGAGGAGCACACCCAGCTTCTATATATATATTTTTTATTTTGTACTTATTTATTATTGTTGTTGTCGTCAAGTTCTATATTCAGCACAATGTTGCCCATTTTAAATTTAAACTATTATTAAATAGCCTAGTATATATATGGGATTTTTGTTGTCTCTAGTAAAGGGAACGTTGTTATTTAACTTTAACATTGCAATTTTATATAATGGATACGGTTTGTAAGGCTTTTCTCTACACTCCAAATTAAATAAATAAATACATTTTTAATTAAAAAAAATGAACCTCTGCGGTTCGCATAGTTCGCATAGTAGGTGGCGGTAATGCACCTTAACGTTGGATGCCACCCGCCATAAAACATGAAGAAGAAGAAGAGTAATGTTAGCGCCGCGCTGTCAGTTCGGTGGCGCTAGTAAACGCGTCCTCTCTGCGCTGTCGAGTCGCAAACACTTTAATACCGCACTGTTTCGTCCCACATTTGGGTTGTTTGGCTTCCCATAGGGGAATTGGTTTGCCAACCGCCATTAAATCCTAAAAGAAGCGCGAGGGTTTGAAATGAGCCCGCGGGCTCCCGTTTCCTCGCGTGTAAATCTGTTTTCCTCTTGTGGAAGTGATTTACACCGCGCGCCAGCATCAGTGGTGCGCTCGGTTATTAATGGCATAGAATTGCCGCCATACTTTACGAATTGGCGGAAGGCGGGAGAAAAATTCAGAGAACACGAGAAATCACATTTTCATTTGGAATCGGTAAATAAAATGGCCGCATTGAATAGCACGCCCATAAATGCTCTGCTCTCGGACTTGATAGCAAAAGAACAAAACACTGCCAGGACTGTTTTGGAGCTGGCCTTTAGGTCGCTTAAATTTTTAGCTCGAGAGGGTCTGCCTGTGAGAGGCCGGTCTCATCGTGATGGCGTATTTTGGCAGCTTATGCTTGAACGTACGCATTCGTCAACAGCAGCTCGTGAATGGCTGCTTAAGAGAGACAATTGGATGTCTGACACAATACAGAATGAAATCTAGAACGTCTTGCACATGCTGTTCAGCGTGAAATTGTCTCTCGGGCTGCGAGCTGTCCATACTATGGTCTTACTGCCGATGGCACTACGGACATACGCTCAGATGAGCAATTCTCCTGTCACCTGTATTACGTTGACACAAGCCTCGTACTGCAAAGTGCATTCTTAGGGTTTTATAACGTACCAGACACTACATCTGAAACGTTATTTTCCTGTGTGAAAGACGTGTTTTTGCGTTTAAATCTCCCTTTGGAAAAACTGCAAGGGTATTGTTTTGATGGCGCACATAATATGTCTGGTCGCCTTGCTGGGGTGCAAGCACGTCTTAAAAACATTTGTCCCGGCTCTTTATTTGTGCATTGCTGAAACCATTCCCTAGATCTGGCGCTGCAGGAACTCGTGCGGGAGGTGCGTTTGGTAGCTAATGCATTGCACTTTGTTCAGAACATTGCAACAGTTATCAGAGAGTCAGCAAAGCGCAAAAACATTTTTGAGTCATTCTTCAGCGAGCAGGATGTCACAAACATACTCGGGCTGTGTCCGACAAGGTGGTGTATCAGAGCTAATGCAATATCAAGAATCATTCATGCCTACTGCCCTGTTTTGCAAACTTTAGATAAACTTCAGCAGGACCGCAGTGTTCGTGGTGAAACGCAGGCAAAAATATCGGGGCTTCTAAAGCAAGAAGCCTGTATTCGGCAGAAAATTTTTTGGCCTTCTGTGTTGCGAGGCACTTTTTAGCCCTTGTGAGGCTGTGGCAAAAGCCCTTCAGAGTGAGCAAGCAAGTACTACTGGAGTGTGTAAAGACGCTTAAAGGACACATTCATGCACTAAGAGATGAAAACTTTGTGGAAGAGATTATGACCAGAACAAAAGCATGTGCAACTGCAAACAATCTCAAAATGCCTGGCCCCAGCAGAAAAAATACAACACCATCTCGTTTTTGCAACACAACAGCTGCTGAGGATGTTTTATCTGAAAACGGTGAAGCACTATGGAGACGTGAATTTTATGAAGCACTGGACATTGTGAGGTCGGAAATTGAACGTAGATTTGATCAGAGCGGGATGACAACTGCTGCACGGAGGGAAGAGATACTTTTGGATGCTGTGAAGGGGAAAATGATCACAGAGAATGACCTCGACTCTTTGCTGCTGCCTAACAACATCGACGTTGTGGCCCTGCATCTGCAGCTGAAGATGCTGAGTGGTCTCACAAAACTCGAAAAGTTTCGTACTATTCACGAAGTTGGTCATTTTTTGTCAAAACTGCATTCGCAAACTATGGAACTCTTCAAGGAGGTGGAAAAGCTTGTCCAGTTATGCTTATGTTTACCTGTGTCAACCGCTTCTTCAGAGAGATCATTTTCAGCACTTCGTCGTCTCAAAATGTGACTTCGAAATACTGTTTCTCAGAGGCGGCTTATTCATCTGGCATTGATTCATGTTCACGGAGACATTTTAGACAGCGTAAACATTCAAGACATGATGAAAGAATTCGTCCGCTCCTCTGCTGAGCGCAAATCCACATTCGGGGTTATTTAAGATAGGCATTTTTCATTTTTATTCGTATTTATTTAAATTTCACTGTGCCGGTCATTTTATTGTAAACGACAATGGAAACAACAGAAATGGAGAAAAATGGGAACAACCCATTGACTTTTCTTTAAAGGCTTAATTTATTTACCGTACACCCGTGCATTTTATTATGACTGCAAACAGTAGGCTATCGATAATTGAAAAAATGTGATATGCAGTCAAATTTCCCAGTATATGCCATAAACGAGTGTTTATATCGACGCGCTTGTAGTGCTTTGTGGAGTTGTCAAATGTATGAGGTACCCCCCCCTCCTTCAACCAACACGGACACACACAGCACCCCCAACCGAAAACATCTTCCCGCGCCCCTGGTTTGTACTGAAAAAACAAATTCACTTAAAAAATACGAATAAAGTGACATTTATTTCACATTACATTTATTTAGTTACATTAGTCCACACAACAAGAACATCATTCAACATTATGCAACATTTCATTTCCTTACCATAAGCTTTTAAAAAAATGAGCCTGTGATGGGCTGGTTCACTGTGACAGGGTGGTATGGACAAAGTGTTTATATGAACTGCTGGTTTGAAACTTTAACATCTGGGGGAGGGGAGACATTAAAATTGGAGATGCTGATATGTAAGGATATGTACTGAGGATATTGTAAGGAATGTCATTGCGAGTTATTTTCAGTTAAGACAGCTCACACATGCATTTTAGTCTGGGACTAGCTTTAAGCCTTGTCTGTGAAACCGGGTATATAATATAGACATCATTTACTTCACTACAACTGTTAAACCTACAAATCTCAATGCTTTTTACCATCTTTTGCATCATTACTCTTTCTGATAATTGTCTTTCCAGTTTGATTTGATCCCGCAGGGACTAGATGATGGGTAGGTTTAGAGTGAGTGTTGGTTTAGTCATCATGTGCAGGACTCAACGAAGACTAAAAAATTCACAACGAGAATACTAATATTGTTTATCCTCAACAGCATTTCTACCTAATTTTAATGTGGTTATATGCGTGTTTATGACCTACAATAAATGCGTATGTATGTATAAAAAAAATACATTTAATAACAGGCAAAGAAAACATTTGATTCATACAAAAACACTATAACAGTTTATGCAAACAACAACACACTATTTGTAACGTATATATACAGGCATACATAAAAAATACATAAAAAGTTAAATCCTCCCTGGGGCCAAGCGTAGGAAATCTTTAATAAATTTTTCCGCGTCTGCTTCGGTTGGAGACAGAAGGACGGGATTCCTCATAGCTGAAGCTGTATGTTAAAAGAAACAATTACAAACATGTAAAAAGATCGAGCAACCTGCTTCCACTTACATTGAAATGAACGTCAGGTATACAGTATATATTTTTTTATCTGGTTCGCCAACTGCCAAAAAACAAGAAGAAGACGCACGTGAACTACGCACGTGAGTTGAGGTGCGTCAAAGCTCTTCCCGCGTTATTCAACTTAACCACGTGCCGTGCTGTGCAGAAGACACGTCTAGGTTTGTTGCAATGGAAGATTTGCTTAAGGTACGTGTATATTTTAAAACTAATAGTATTGTGCCTGCGATCGGTTTTATAATAACTTCCAAATGAAGTTGTGTATGATGACTATCACCTGTTTGTTAACTAGCGAGTATACCATAAGTTGTTTCGCGTGCGTTTTGGTTGGGCAAATGGACTTCTAAAGGGTTTAACTGATGTTTAAAGTCTCATTTGAGTTTTTAACAAGTTATTATAATTTCTAAATATTTTTGATAACGGCTGATGCCACGTCAGATTATGTTTGACCAATTTGAAACCTGTTATGTTATATTTTAGTTGTACTGACTAATGCTGTAATGACAGCTCCGCCATTAATTCTATTGATTGTATTTGTACAACATTGTTGAACTTACCTATTAGGAGTGCTCCGATGTTTGATTTTCGGACCCCTCTCTTGTCCCCCCTCCAGCACCAGTTCAGTTGCCGGGCGACGTCAAACCCTCCATACAGTTTCCTTCATGCTTGGCCCGCCACTGATGGATAATCTGCTCGCCTTCAACAGGTACATTTTGAAGTAATATTTTAGCATTATCATAGATGTTGCATGACAACCAAACAGCAACGTACAGTCTGATATAGATGATTGTTTGCTCCTTTTTTCTTGCTGGTTTCCTTTATCAGTATCCTATGCTGTTTTGTGAAACTTGCGATACTTTGTAATTGGTGTATTATCACTTTTATCATTACTGTTCCATGCCATTGGAATGGAAACTTAGTTCTGTGTAGTATTTCTGCATTCCAGTATCCCTATACTAATATTACAATTTCTAAAAAA
>NW_015656111.1:7041-8274 GCF_001515625.1 Sinocyclocheilus rhinocerous | reverse complement strand
AGATTTGCTTGTTACCAAAACAAATAAATGCACCCTAAAATTAAAACCAAATTTCAGAAAAGCATAAAACATCTTCACTTCTTATAATAACTGTAATAAGAGTTTGGTTCATTTATTATTACATTGACATTACCAAAAATCTATATTGGTATTCTGTTGACAGCATGAGGACTCTGATGTGAATTTCACAATGGGGATGTTTGCTGTAGTCCAAATCTTAGTGTGATTTGTTCTTGTGCCCAGTTGCATGAAAGCCCTAAAGTTAAGAAAATCTTTGTCTTGTGTAGCCAGGCCTTCAGGCTGACAACAGACGGTCTGAACCCGTTTGATTGGCCAAGGACCATCCGAGAGGCCGTCTGACTGAAAGGTAAAGCAACCAATCACGGTTCATTGTGTGTAGCATCATCTTTAGGGGCATGCAAATGAAAAGTTGATGCCACTTCAATAACTGACTGACATGTAAAACTCTTGGACGTATTTTAAAACGTTTATGCGTATATTCCAGTGTTTAGTTTATCATGGTATGCACTTGTTGTCAAAGTTATAAATACAGCGGCTCCTTTTTTTCCTAAAGGGGATTTAGCGTCACAAAACACTTTGTTTTCCAGACAGGACGTTAAAGAATGCGACACACATGTCTCCCAGAAATCCTGTAGAATTCAACCAATCAGATGACTACTTTGAACCGGCTGAAGTGTTTCCATTTAAAGGGATAGTTCACGCAAAAATGAAAACTATATGATTAATTACTCACCCATGTGTTGTTCCAAAGCTATAAAACCTTTGTTCATCTTCGGAACACAAATTAAGATATTTTTGATGAAATTCGAGAGCTTTCTGACTCTGCATAGACAGCAAGCGTCCTACCACGTTCAAAGCCCAGAAAAGCAGTAAGGACAACGGTAAAATGGTCCATGCCACGTCAGTGGTTCAACCGTAATTTTATAAAGCTACGAGAATACTTTTTGTGTGCCAAGAAACCTAAAATAATGACTTTATTCAACAAGTTTTCTCCCCCGAGTCACCCCCGCCACCATTTTGGAAAGTACCATGACGTATGCGCGTGCTTTCCTCTGAACGTAAACTGGGTGCACCACGCACATGCATTGTTTACATGCAGATCAAAGCATGTGCATGTGTCTTGATTTTAGTTTTTTTTTTTTTGTGCACAAAAAGTATTCTTATACTGTAGCTTTATAAAATTACGGTTGAACCACTGACGTCACATGGATT
>NW_015656111.1:1466-5757 GCF_001515625.1 Sinocyclocheilus rhinocerous | reverse complement strand
GCAAAAATTTGACATTTTCCGGAACAGGATCCAGCAGGATTAAATTAAGTACTGGTCATAATACTCACATTGATAATGTTTCATGTTTCATGTTAGCAACAGTGTGTTTTGCTGCAGCAGCGCCGATGGAAGCGGTTCACTGACTGCGCAGCACAGCCACACGCGCCACAGTTACGTTTGGGATAATTTTATTTTAAATGCCATAATGTCAGTTGAAAACATTGCAATTGTGTTTTAAAATACAACAACGAGCACCACGAAACCATTTAAAGAGGCGCGTTCAGCGGTCTCCGTGACGGGATAGGAAACAGTCAACAAAGTAAAATTATCTCAAACGAGCTCTCTTCATTTTATCAAATGATCATAATCACATCTATTCATTTTACAATCCTGCTACTAGCATTTTATTCAGACTAAATCCCCTTTAAATCGGGTGAGAAATTGGGGTTTTTTTTTAGTAACTTTTGCACATCCTGTCATGCCGGGCTGCATAGACGCATTTATGGTTAATGATTAATCGATTAATTTATCGTTAATTTAAACGACAACCGATCATGGAAATGATAGAAAATTGACATCCCTAATTTGAACTATCCCTTTAAAGGTTAAAATTAACAACAGAGCGCAAAACCAGCTGCAATTTTAAGGTGTAACTACATAACCTATAATAAAACTTAACCTATATAATTAACAGTAAAGAAAAAAACATTTCTAGTGGTTTTGTAGCCATTCATCAAACTCTGAACATTGAATAACTTTCCTGAAGAAAAATGCAGTTAAGTGCGACATTATTCACAAACAGTGTTATTGGTGTCCTTTGTGGTTGTAACACTGATTAAGCAATTACATGAAACATGATGCATTTTGTTAATTTGTATTTTATTAAGGCTGAATCACACTACAATACCCTCTATTATTATCAGTATTACAGCACAGCGTCACACAAGCCATGATACAAAGTTAAGGAAACTAAGCAACCAAGCAATATACGTATGTCTTCCTCAGATGTAATGTTAATTCTGTACATCAGCGTTGGGTAAAATAGTATTATAATCTCCTTTGCGGTAGAGAAAGCTGCTTAAATGTAGGCTAGTCTACACGGGGAAACGAGTAAAAGCGAAAATGTTAAATTAAAAGTAAACACAATCAGCTTTTCCGCATATTGATACTGGCCCTGATAAAGTCTCAGGTTACTTATGTAACCATGGTTCCCTGAGTAGGGAACAAGACACTGCGTCCTCTACGGGTCGCTATGGGGAACGCCTCGTCGTGACCCGTGTCTGAAGCATACATTGAAAAAACACCAACTCGTTGGCCGGCGACAGCCATGACGTCACTACCGGTGCGACTATAGTATAAATAGGTGCCGGGAGCACACATCATTCACTTCTTCGTCTGAAGCTTGCGTCCTCAGCATGGCAAGAAACCTAGAGGACGCAGTGTCTCGTTCCCTACTCAGGGAACCATGGTTACATAAGTAACCTGAGACGTTCCCTTTCATGGGAACTTCGAACTGCGTCCTCTAGGGGTCGCTATGGGGAACGGTATACCCACACCACCATGCTGAGGGGAGTGCATGCCAGAACCATGGCGAGCACTAAGTACCAAATCTACCATATTGCTATGGGAGTTGCCCCTGGGACGTAGACGGCTGCCAGTGACGTTATTCCCTACGGCCAAAGGCCTAGGCTACATACCCCAAAATACTTACCTGTTAGGGCCAGACTCCTGGGCCCGGGGTAGAGCTCAAGGCTTGGAATCAGGAATAGATTCCTTTAAGGGAATACGACCAAGAGCCTAGAATCATACTAGTCTTGGCCTGTCACACAGGGGCTACCGCACGTTCCTCTTTGTATGTGCTGAAGGAACTGTCTCAACAGACCCCTAGTAGCAACACCCTGTTAAAGTAGGTATCCAGAGGATACATAGGAGGAGTGGTGCCCAAGGCGGAACCGGGGTTTTAAACCACTCAGAAAGAGCACGAAGCTGTTGCGCGTAGCTCTTACCGTACAGGATTTTAGAAAAGTGGGCAAAGCATAACGTGCACACTTACCACTTATGTGGATTTTAGAAAAGTGGGCAAAGCATAACGTGCACACACTTGAATACCGTTCTAGGGGTTCTCGTGGCACCCTGAAAGAGCAGCCCATAGATAGAAATAGCGCATCCCCAGACGCTATGTCTATGGCTATAATGCTGGAGTGGCTAGCAGTAAATCTGTAGCTGAGGGAGCAAACATCCAGCTCTCAATCGAGAGGGAGCTCAACCTACAGCATGTTCCAATGGTGGAACAGCTAGCAGTTATTTAGCTGAGGGAGCAACACACCCAATTCTCAATTCGAGAAGGGGGCTCGACCTGCAGCATGTTCCAAAGCTGGAACAGCTAGCAATAATTTACTTAGCTGTGGGAACAACACACCTAGTTCTCAATCCGAGAAGGGGGCTCGACCTACAGCATGTTCCAATGCTGGAACGGCTAGCAGTAGTTTACCTTGGCTGAGGGAGCACAAACCCAGCTCTCAACGAGAGGGGGCTCGACCTGCAGCATGATTGTAAAATCAGAAGGGTAAGCATACTGCAAGCTAGCCAAACACTCAGCGCATCAGGGAGGCAGAGGAAGGGCCTAATTCACCTGATGCTGCTGGTTCCAGGTGCTCTGGAAAAACAGAGAACTCAAACTTCTCATGTGAGAGGAGAACTCCGAATTCAGAGGAAATAACGTTGCTCATTCCAGGTAACCCTTTGATAAAAGGGGAGCACTGCTCAAACTACCACGAGGACAGCCCATGGAGCGAGGAATCCAACTCCTCAGAGAGGATTAACGCTCGAAAGAAAGCACCATACTCACAATAACCCTCAATGGTGAGGGGAGCGATGCTTCCAGAGTGTGTCGACAGAGACACACTAGTTGAGTGGAGCCCAAGGAACCGGGGTCTAACCAACTCAGAAAAAGGGAACGAGGTCAATAACGCGTAACCCTTACCATACAGGATTTTAGAAAAGTGGGCAAAGCATAACGTGCACACTTACCAACTATGTGGATTTTAGAAAGTGCGCAAAGCATAACGTGCACACTTACCAACTATGTGGATTTTAGAAAGTGCGCAAAGCATAACGTGCACACTTACCAACTATGTGGATTATAGAAAGTGCGCAAAGCATAACGTGCACACTTACCACTTATGTGGATTTGTAGAAAAGTGCGCAAAGCTTAACGTGTGCACTTACCATAGTATTTGGATTTAGAGTTTTCCAAGCATCTATTTGCAGATACCCGGAAGTACTGGGCCAAACGGGAGAGGCAAGCTCAAATACAACCCTCAAAGAAGAGGGGAGCACTGCCCGAGACAGCATTTACACAGGAAGGTTCTCGTAATGCCACCTATGCCTCCCGCTCGATGCCTCAGCAAGAGGGGATAACCCTGGTGATCGGGAAGCCCCTCAGGGCGACCCAGATACAGTAGACCAGTCAGGGTAGCATGAAAGCGTAACCCCAGCCCGGACGTCCAGGAAATTTTTGCAGTGATACGCCGGGGGCCTGATGAACACGAAGGCTCCCGCAGAAGCCTGTGTTATGGCCGCATGATCCAGGAAGTATGAAGCCGAAAACCGGCTTTACTTACCGTCTGGACATATATCGACGAGTGAAATAAACACTGCAAGTCGAGCACCAAGTTTCTGAACCCAGCAGAGGGGGTGCCCATCGAGGACCTACCCTAGAAAGGGACAGAAACACACAGGTCCCGGGAAACACTGCAAAGAAAACTAGCAGAAGGGTTATTTTTACACACAACCACCAGTCTCATTAGATACACATATATATTCATATATACATATATTAGACATGGATCGTACTCACCCACCATGGTTCCCGCGTCGGAGCTCTGTCCGAAGAAGCCTCTAGACCGGACCATCAGTAAGATGGTCACTATGAAGCCATAGAACCAACCAAACCTAATAGGTCCAGTTTAGGAGACTATAATGCAGGAAATTTCTCACCTAACCTCGGTCAGGTGGAGAGATGGTGGTTACAGGGGAATTAGGAAGGTGAAGATAAGGGCAGATGTAAGACCCCCGAAGGAAATTAGTAGATACTGAGGTATCACTCTGATCCGGACAAAAGCGCTGACGCCCTGTCTGGATCACATCCCTTAGGTCTTTTACTTACCTACTGTCTTCACTGTCTTCACCCGCTTCACGGCAAGTAAAGCCTCGCCGTGGCGCGATCCATCATTTCCAAATACGCAGGGCACGCAGGGCAGGAGGATTGGGAAGGCTCAGCCTCAGCTTC
>NW_015656111.1:0-1388 GCF_001515625.1 Sinocyclocheilus rhinocerous | reverse complement strand
AAACTCATCGGCCAGATCCACCTGTGATCCCCACGAGATCATTTCCTTCCGTGCCTCAGCAGCGGCGGGTCCTGAACCGCGGGAAGCAGATGGCTGCCCCTCTTTCCTTGAAAAGAGAGACAAACGAGAGCGGAGCTTTTCCCTTGGAAAAAACGCTCGCAGTGCACACGATTGCCCCCTCGGAGGCATCACGTGCGTGCTCTTCGCCCAAAAACAAATAACCCATAGATCGTGTGTGTCATCAGATGTTAACAACGTCAACACGGATGCACACATCCTTAAACGCTTTGCTAGTGCTCGCCATAATGAGATGAATAGAGATCGCTCTTACCACAGAAATGCACGCTTCAAACAAAACAGTCAATGAAGACGAAGAAGAGAATGATGTGTGCTCCCGGCGCCTATTTATACTATAGTCGCACCGGTAGTGACGTCATGGCTGTCGCCGGCCAACGAGTTGGTGTTTTTTCAATGTATGCTTCAGACACGAGTCACGACGAGGCGTTCCCCATAGCGACCCCTAGAGGACGCAGTTTGAAGTTCCAATGAAAGGGAATCATAACTTCTACTTAACATTTGCTCCATTTCTGCGAATCAGTTTTTTGTGAATGAATGACTTAAACCACCTGTTGCTATGGTCTTCATCAACAGCCACCTGCGCCACCTGCTGGTGAGCGACTGACAGCAGCTGGAGATCATGCATCGGTGCTCTACTGCTATTCCTGCAGCTCCCGAATGTGAAATGCCGAATTTTCTGCTGAATTTGAACCACTGAATTTGTGGAAGCGAATTTGTAAAGTGAAATAAAATGAACCGAAATTTGCCAGTCGAGTATTATACATTGTATTTTTAAACAGATTGTATATTTGGAAAGTGAATTCTGGAAGGTGAATATTAATTATATTGAATTTTTAATTATGAAAATGTGTATGAAATATTTTGAATTGAAATATTTACAGCTTAAATAACTGTTAAATTTCATGACCTAAAAATGCAAGCCCTGAAAATTCAAGGCATTAAAATGCAAGCACTGTTAATTCAATGCATTCTTTTTTTCAGTTAGTGCAATTCAATATGCTTTTTTCAAAGACATTCAGTTAGTGCAATTCAATATGCTTTTTTGTTTCAAAGACATTTGTCATTAATTTTCTTCCATATATGTGTGTGTGTATTTCTTTTTTATGTGCAGCCTCAATACATCGTATCGTTAGACACTCGACTGATGTATCTGTCCATATCGATGGATCCTTACATCCTTACTAAATTTGTCCAAATATAACTTTGCAGTTATTTTAAAGGGGTCATATGATGCGATTTTCAATTTTTACTTTCTTTTTGGAGTATTACAAACTCTTGGTGCATAAAAAAGATCTGTAAAGTTGCAAAGA
>NW_015656110.1:0-480 GCF_001515625.1 Sinocyclocheilus rhinocerous | reverse complement strand
AGATCAGGAAGGAAAGGAAGGCTCACTTGAGCTGGAGGTCTATGGTCAGAGAGATAACGTTCGTCGAGGCGACCTCGCGACGTCACCTCCTTGGCTCGTTTCCACGGTAATTCGAGCCTTGCCGTGGCCCGATCCATTACCTCTAACAGCTCATCATACGCAGGGCAGGTGGTTTGGGAAAGCTCAGCCTCAGCTTCTTCGCTCTCCACATCCATTTCCTGCTCTTGTTGGGCTGGGCCCAACTGAGCACTGGCCCCTGGATCAGATGATATTAGAGAGAGGATATCATCGTCCAGCGGCTGTCTCTCGCCCGACGCCGATGCGCGGAAGAGGGAAACCCCCCCTTCAGCCTCATCGGCTAGGTCCACCTGAGATCCCCACGAGCTCATTCTCCTCCGTGCCTCAGCAGCGGCGGGTCCCGAGCCGCGGGAAACCGATGGTTGTCCCTCTCCACTCGAGAAGAGAGACAAACGAGAACGG
>NW_015656109.1:0-563 GCF_001515625.1 Sinocyclocheilus rhinocerous | reverse complement strand
GATGCGGCGGGGGGCGTGGCTCCTGCTGAAATCGAGGAGCTCCGCTGCTCATGTGATCTTGCTCTCCGTGCAACCAAGCAAGCGGCTCACGCCATCGGCCGCTCTCTTGCGGCACTCATTGTCACAGAGAGGCATTTATGGCTTAACCTGTCGAGGCTAAAGGAGAAGGACAGGTTTTTTCTCCTTGATGCCCCGGTTTCGCCTGCCGGGCTTTTCGGAGCTGCTGTTGAGACAGTAGTCCGTAAGTTCAGGGAGGCGAAGGTTAAGTCAGCGGCGTTTGAGCACTACATCCCTCGCCGTAGGCGGCGTCCTTTCGATCAACCACCTGAAGCTGAGCCTGCCGCGTCCTTTCGGTCAACCACCTGAAGATGAGCCTGCCGCCGGGCCCAGCTGGCGGCAGAGTCAGAAGGCGAGCGTAGCTGCGCTGGGCAGCGACCTCGCCCAAGGCAGAGACAGGACCTCAGGGAAATTATCGAAGCCAAGAAAGGCAAGCCGAAGCCCTGAGACCAAGGCTTTGATTTGATTTACTGTTAGCTTTTGTTAATAAAGAAAAGCCCTTACTG
>NW_015656108.1:395-537 GCF_001515625.1 Sinocyclocheilus rhinocerous | reverse complement strand
ACTGCTGGACAATAATCAATCATTTGTAATCTATAATTTTTTTTCTAATGGCAATTTTATGATTGTTTTATATACTACAAACAATATTTAAATTTTCTGCACAGAATAAGGTAGAAAATATACTTTATAGTTTCTGTACTGT
>NW_015656108.1:0-177 GCF_001515625.1 Sinocyclocheilus rhinocerous | reverse complement strand
ATGAGCGCGAGATCACTTCTCTTTCAGTGCGAAAACTTCTTTATCTCATTTTCATAAAATAAAATGCTATAGTATTTAACTTTTCCTCTCCATCAGCGAATGATGATTCTGAAAGAAAATGCGCCCGATGTCTGCTATAGCAACGAACGCTACTTTCATGCATCTGATTATCAGATA
>NW_015656107.1:3456-6157 GCF_001515625.1 Sinocyclocheilus rhinocerous | reverse complement strand
CTATCTATTAATACAGTGGGTAATCCCAGCAGACAGACAAATTGTCCATTTTGTTTTGTTTTTCCTTTGATATTTTTTTGCATGCTGCACAGCCGGCATGGTGTTAAATGCTTGTTTTTCTCCCAGGCGTCTCGTCAGTTCGATATGGAGGGCAGGAAGAAGTTTTTCACACTGGACATGAACAACATCCTGCTGGAGTGAGTTCATTTGTCCATTTCTTCCGTGTCCAGAGTCTCTCTGTGGCGTTTATGTCCTTGAAAGTTTGTGAATCTAAAAAAAAAATTTTCAAGGCCCTGGAAAGTTTTTGAAAATAAGCATACATAGATACAGGTCCTTGAAAGTGCTTGAATTTATTTTGTGCAAGAAGTTTTCTGGAAGAAAATCCATATTATTCCCTCCGGTCCGCTAATGTGTTGTTTCGCCAACACTTCGTGGCCTATGCATATTAGCTTCCTTCATTTACTTTAGTTACGCGCATTTACGGGTTACGTTGAGTGTTTCCCGAATATTTGGCTCACCAAAGATGATTACAAAGAATGGCTTGCCAGAGATGAAAACTGTAACAATGTATCTTACAAGGTAACACAATGTAACCTTGCTCTCACTTGAAATGTGTCCCCACATTAACAGGGTGGCCGCGGGTTCTTAAAATGTCTTAAATAAAGTTTTCCTAATAAAAGGCCTTAAAAAGTCTTAAATGTCTTAAATTCAGATTCGATGGGTCTTAAATATTTTCGGTCCCAGTTCCAAAAAAATTTCTCCAGTCTGACGGACCCAGTGATGTTTAAAATCATTGGACAGACAGCGAACGGTTGAATGAATGAGTCACTAGACTCACTCATTAAGTGACTTACCGCCACCTACTGGCAGGGTTAGTATGTTTACATACCAACATTTCCATTTTGTATATTCCATTATGTATATATACAGCAGCTCTTTGTTAGTTCATGTTAATTCACAGTGCATTGACTAATGTTAACAAATACAACTTTTGATTTTAATAATGCATTAGTAAATGTTGGAATTAACATTAGCTAAGATTAATAAATGCTGTAGAAGTATTGTTCATGCTTAGTTCATGTTAACTAAAGTGGTTAACTAATTAACCTTATTGTAAAATGTTTCCAAAATATTCGTAATTTTTATTTGTAATTCAGTTTTTTTTTTTCCTCCAACTTTTTTCTTCAATTTTTTAAAGTCTTTAATATGCTTAATTTAGATATTTATTTATTTTTATTTATTTATATATATATTTAATTTATTTGTTATTTACAATTTCTACCGATAAAATATTGTAGAGCTTGGCATAACTAGAAAAATGCATTATTAAAAAAAAAAACATTTAAGAAATATAAAAATGAATTATAAAAATGCCCATTTGGTTTTAAGGTTTTATAAGTTTGCAAGATTTCTAGGTCTAGAAATCATATTTTTGAATGACTTTTCCAGTTTGTGATTTACATGATATATTTATGCATTTAGCAGACGCTTTTATCCAAAGAGACGTACAAAAGAGAAACAAAAGCAATTAGTCAAAGAACAGACAATATTCATAATATACAATGCCAGGTTTATTAGACAACTAGATTAGGAAGCACGATAGAAAAGAGGAGAAATGAAGAGAATAATTTGTATTCATTTATTTACTTGTTTGTTTGTTTGCTGAATATAGATATTTTTTATTCACGGTTTCTGCCAATAAAATATTTTAGAGCTTGGCATAATTAGAAAAAAAATATTATAACAAAAATTTATAAAATATAGAAATTCTAATTATTATAAAAATGACAATTCAGTTTTAGGATTTTATGAATTTGCATGAATTTTCCAGGCCTAGAAATCATATTTTTTTTAAATGAGGCTTCCTCATAAATCCAAGTTTTACAAGACTCTGGAAATCCTGGTACTTTAATGACAAAAACACGAATTAAATTAAGAAATATTTAGATTTTTGGCTTGTTTTATTGCTTGTTTCGCAGGCAGCAGACGGAGGACGGCGACAGAAACGGCTCAGAGGACGACGATGATGAGAAGCCAGGAAAAAGAGTGATGGGACCCAGGAAGAAATTTGTGTGGGACGACAAACTCAGGTGAAACTCGGGAGATCACACACAGAGCAGGAACAGTCAGAGATCGTCCTCGGAGAACAACTCCAGACAAAACAATGTGTGACGCTGTGAACAAGACAATATTAAAACACAAAGCTGCTTATTTTCCAACTTTTTGATTTACAGAAACAAGGCTTGGAAAATGTATTAATGTTATTAGATCAAATTAATTCTGTAATTCCAAAAGTTTCAAGATTTGAATATTCTTCAGGTTTCATACCAGGGTTATTATCCTTAAAGGGGTGCTATTATGCTTTTTCACTTTTTCAACCTTAGTTAGTCTGTAATGTTGCTGTTTGAGCAGAAAAAAAAGACCTGCGAAGTTACAAAGCTCAAAGTTCAATTCAAAAGGAGATATTTTATTTAACAGAAATCACTTTTCAAAAACTACAACGAACGATTCGTTTGGACTACAACGCATATTTTCCGGGATTTGTGATATCACAAATATTGACGAATGGGACGAGACCTGGTTGAGCTGCACTAGAGAAGGCAACGAGTGTTATCACTATGTCAGAGACACGCTAGCTTTCCCAAGGCAGACGAACTTAGAGTGGTTACAATCATCCGGGTTTAAATCATGCTCAAATTGA
>NW_015656107.1:1200-3367 GCF_001515625.1 Sinocyclocheilus rhinocerous | reverse complement strand
TAGGCATGGGCCGGTATGAGATTTTGACGGTATGATAACCTTAAGCAAAAATGTCACGGTTTCACGGTATCACGGTTTTGACGTTACAGCTCTAAAATGTGTTATTTTTGTTACATAATGACTGGGTAAAAAAAACAAAAAAAAAAACATTTTTATTAACTGAAATAAAATAAAATAAAGTACAAAAAAAAAAAAGTTTGTATTTTCAACACATATATGACCCTGGAGCACAAAATCTTAAGTCGCTGGGCTATATTTGTAGCAATAGCCAAAAATACATTGTATGGGTCAAAATTATCGATTTTTCTTTTATGCCAAAAATCATTAGGATATTAAGTAAAGATCATGTTCCATGAAGATATTTTGTAAATTTCCTACCGTAAATATATTAAAACTTATTTACATTGTCATTTAGCAGACGCTTTTATCCAATGCAACTTACAAATGAGGACAATGGAAGCAATCAAAGTCAACAAAAGAGCAATAATATGCAAGTGCTATAACAAGTCTCTGTTAGCTTAACGCAGTACAGGTAGCAAGGTTTTTTTTATAATTCTATAATAAATAAAAAAACCCCGATAGAATAGAAAAAGAGTAGAACAAGCTAGTGTTAGAGGCCTTTTTTACTTTTGTTAATCAGAAGAAGTCAGAAAGTCTGAATTATAATTGTATAATAAATAAAAAGAAAACAAATAGATAGAATGCAAAAAGATTAGAGAAGGAAGTGTTCGTTTTTTGTTTTGTTTTTTCTTTTAAAGAAAACTATTTTTGATTAGTAATATGCAATGCTAAGAACTTCATTTTGACAACTTTAAAGGCGATTTTCTCAGCATTTTTATTTTTTTGCACCCTCAGATTCCAGATTTTCAGATAGTTGAAACATATGATGTATGACATTGATGTATGACAAAACATACATCAATGGAAAGCTTGTTTATTCAGCTTTCAGATGATGTATCAATCACAATTTAAAAAAATTTACCCTTATGACTGGTTTTGTGGTCCAGGGTCACATTTTGGAGAAAAAAAACAACTAACTAATAAAAATGACAAAACAAACAAAAATACTAAAACTTCAAAGTGAAAAAGAGAAATATAAAAATTAAATACAAATTCAAAATAACATTTAATAATTGAAATTAATAAAAACTATAATAGTATATTAGTTTAATGTACTATTATATAATTAAATTTAAAATAATTTAATATACTTTTATAGTTTAGGGTTAGGTTTGATTTAGTATTATTATTTTTCATTAATAATACTGAAATGATTTTATTATTATTATTATTATTATTATTATTAACTTAATAAAACTAAAATAGCCCTATGCCAGGGGTGTCCAAAGTGCGGCCCGCAGCTTGTCTTATTAAAATATGTTATATGTGGTCCGTCAAGCGTAATTTACAAATCATGCAGTGTCACAAAGTCAACACAAGGTGACAGCACTAGTAATTACGGTAACACTTTAGAATAGGGAACACTCATTCACTATGAACTACGACTTTTCCCTCAATAAACTCCTAATTTGCTGCTTGTTAATAGTTAGTAAGGTAGTTGATAAGTTTAGGTATTGGGTAGGATTAGGGATGTAGAATAAGGTCATGTAGAATAAGGCATTAATATCTGCTTAATTAGTACTTATAAATGGCTAAAATTCTAGTAATATGCATGCTAATAAGCAACTAGTTAAGAGACCCTAAAATAAAGTGTTACCGTAATTTCATAACTCGCATGCGCTGCCATTTCAGGAGAAACATTGTGCGACAACAGTCTTACTTTACAATCCACAAATCACCGAAATTTACAAAGGATTTACTTTAGAAACTCTAACTTTAACTGTGGTATTGTGGCAGTAATGTAGGATATTCATAATATTGAATTGTATTATACTATTAATGTAGACATGTAGGCCTATTGAATGTATTAAGGGAGGAATGAAATATAGGCCAAATTACAGACACTTCTGTTATAAGCAGCTTTGTGCATTTCGATTTATACTAAATAAATGTGTTTATAGACTAAATAGGGTTAGAAAAAAATTACCCCATTTAGAAAAAAATACTTACACGTTTACATACCTCGGGTCTTTAGCGACCCTATACACTTTTTACAAAAAATGTATCAGAAAACGGGCATTCTTTTATATATATATATTTTTTTTTT
>NW_015656107.1:0-772 GCF_001515625.1 Sinocyclocheilus rhinocerous | reverse complement strand
AACGCTCCACCTGCTGTCAGAATGAATGAGCATTTATTGTTTTGTTCAGAGTTCAGACCAATGCAAAAATCGACCCATGTTTTTACCCTGCAAACACAGAGCTTTAAATGTGAACTGGTGGATCGATAAGAAGACAATGCATTATAAAAATCTAAACAGAATAGGGGTGTGCTATATGTATGGTCTGTGATAATATCGTAATTGTTGTTTTAACGATGTGTGATATGATATTATCGAGTGTATCGCGAAAAGCAAACACAAAACACACCTACAGAGTGCGTGCATACATTAGGTGATGGTCTTGTAGTCAGCATAATTACAAATGTGATATTGATTTTATACAACAGTTCAATAAACAAGTAGTTAGTAGCCTATTAACCAGTGTTAATTTTGACAGCAAATTTTGATTTAGTTTTAGTTATAGTCTTTTGACTAAAATGCCATTTAGTTTTAGTCATATTTTAGTCACCTGAATTGTTTTTAGTTTTAGTCGACTAAATATCATAAGATTGTAGTCGACTAAATCAACAGTAAATTTAGTCGGCTAAAATCTAATGGGTTTAGTCAACAGTAAATTTAATTGGCTTAAATTTAAATGGTTTAAGTTACAGTGTAGTGCATTTATTAAGCATTTCTCCAAAATTTCCAAACTCATTATATAGGTTTGATATTAAGGTTTTATTATGATAGACACTGATTTAACTTCGGTGACACACAACATGCCTTTGTAAAATTAAATAAAACCACTTCTCATAAAGAACAAGAACATGGT
>NW_015656106.1:775-899 GCF_001515625.1 Sinocyclocheilus rhinocerous | reverse complement strand
TTAAATGTGTCCTTTTATTATTGTTTGGACAAAATGCTGCACGTTCCTTTGTGAAATTGAAATATAACACTATAATAAGTAAGGGATAATGTACATCCAGCCGGTTGTTATCTCAGAATAAACC
>NW_015656106.1:0-639 GCF_001515625.1 Sinocyclocheilus rhinocerous | reverse complement strand
CTTATTACATGGCTACTTGCCACATAAGTAAATAATTAGACGCGAAATATTGATTTGAGTTGAAATATTTGAACGCAAAGCTTCCGTGAAGACAGCAGTTGCGAGCAAGCGGCAAATTCAAACTAGACGGACATTTAAGGGAAACGGTGCAGTCAAACCACTTATTACACAACATTTCACCACAAAAATAATTAAGGCAATAAAAGAATTAAGACGAAAATGTTTTAAAACCTTACCAGTTTGTTAGTTCTCTTATAATCCATTACAGCGTACAAAACAATCGTAGCAAAATGGCAGCAGCTGCGTTTGTATGAAACGAGAGCGAGTCCGCGATACCAGGATGACATAATTAAATAATTGTACACCATTTTGAATCGAGTTTTAATATTTTATTAGCTAAACAAACGCAAAGCTTCCACCAAGAAAAAATAGTTCAAGCAAGAGTACAGCGTCGACTGCTGTTACCCGGATGAGCCTGTGTTATTAGCTTTTACCGGTTGTTATCGAGGGATAGCATACCTCGGAATGTCGTGACTGACCAATCAGAATCAAGTATTCCACAGAGCCGTGTAATAATATACTAATATAGCACTAATAGCATATAATTACTCTTTTGTTGGTTTTGATTGCTTCTATTGT
>NW_015656105.1:796-976 GCF_001515625.1 Sinocyclocheilus rhinocerous | reverse complement strand
TGATTGTTTGGAATTATAAATATGAGCGTAGTTCGTCTGTTAATAATCACATGCACTTTTTTGTTTGTTGTTATTTTTTAGTTTGTTACTCAGATGCAGGCAGTGCGCTGCATGAGAAAAGTAATATATATAGCCAAAACAACCGCATAGCCGCTCTTTAGTGTAGATGCATGTTGATTT
>NW_015656105.1:0-673 GCF_001515625.1 Sinocyclocheilus rhinocerous | reverse complement strand
TTTAGTGTGGTATTTTTTGACAATATTCACTCATTATGACAGTAAAATAGGGCATTCTAAGTCAATATACTGCAGTATTTCCTCTCTCAATCAGTAGAAAATATGGTTAACACCTGGTCATGCATGAAAAAAAAAAAATACCGTCATGTACTGTGAAACCGGTATAATTTTGAAAAATACAGTGATATAAATTTTTGGTCATACCGCCCAGCACTAGCCTACACTACCACTCAAAGGTTTTTGAACAGTAAGATTTTAATGTTTTTTTTTTAAGAATTCTCTTCTGCTCACCAAGCCTGCATTTATTTGATCCAAAATACACCAAAAGCATTACAATTTTGAAATATTTTTACAATTTAAAATAACTGCTTTCTATTTGAATATATTTTAAAATGTAATTTATTCATGTGATCAAAGCTAAATTTTCAGCATCATTACTCCAGTCTTCAGTGTCACATGATCCTTCAGAAATCATTCTAATATGCTGATTATCAATATTTAAAACAGTTGAGTACATTTTTTTCAGGATTCTTTGATGAATAGAAAGATCCAAAGATCAGCATTTATCTGAAATAAAAAGCTTTTGTTACATTATACACTATACCATTCAAAAGCTCTTTAAATTTATATTATAGAAATTATTACTTTCATTTAGCAAGGATACTTTAAATTG
>NW_015656104.1:232-1991 GCF_001515625.1 Sinocyclocheilus rhinocerous | reverse complement strand
ACACACACACACACAGTGTATTCGGCTGTGTATTTCTTGATTCTTATGTCTGTAGGTGTAGATTTACAATTTTGTGAGTTTGGCGTTTTTTTAAACCACTTGTCATTGCCACACACACATTGTACACTAGAGTTATATTAATGGCCTACCTGTCTGATTATATTCATCGCTCAATAGTTAACTCTCTCTGTTTATTTTTCCCATAGGACTTAAAAGACCTGACACAGCGAAACGAGTGCCTAGAACTCAAAGGTGAGCTGAAAATCTCCTTATCACAATGTTCAGTGTCTGCACGGTCATTGAAAGTTCAGGGAATTTTAAAATTGTATATGGAATAGTCATAGACGTTTAATGAAATGATAAAAAGTCTTGGAAATATGAGTTTTTCTTGTTTTTAAAATGTTCCTTAAAATATTTGAACCGGCATTAAAAAAAAAATCCTAAAACTCAATTTTTTTTAATTAATTCTCATTCAGCAAGGATGCATTAAATTGATCAAAAGCAACAGAAAAGCTATTAAAAGTGTTACAAAAGATTTCTTTTTCTAACAAATGCTGTTCTTTTGAACTTTCTATTCATCAAAGAATCCTGAAAAAGAAAATGTATCACAAAATATGAAGCAGCACAACTGTTTTCATTGCTAATAATCAGAAATGTTTCTTGAGCATTAGTGATGGGAAGTCCGGTTCTTTTCCGCGAACCGGTTCTTTCGGACAGTTCGTTTCAATGAACTGGTTCAAAAAAACGGTTCATCGGTTCTTTTACGCCCTAACGTAATGACGTCATTCGCAATGACGTAATGATATCAAGTCTATCGTCCCGGGCTGGGATGAAAATACACATTCAAATATATAAAGTCAGTAATCATAACTTCAGTCAGTTAAAACATCATAATCATGATTAGTGGTCGGCCGATATATCTATATAGTAATAGAAAGGCAAACATTATAATACTTTCTTGTTTGCCGTCAGCATTCAGCAAATACGCATTTATATAATTTAAACAAATCTTTGAATGAGTAATAAACATCTAATTTCACAAACCTTGCGAACTTAGTCGGAACCAGTTGTGAGATCTTGTGAAGTGTGCATTTGTATCCTGCATGATCGCGTGTTCTCTGCGTGACGGTCGGTCCGTGTGAATTGAATGCTGACATGAGGAGAGTTCAGCTTTACTGAAGACGCGCGATCGCTAACTCGTGATTTCAAATTATGCTGTGCTTTATGCATTTGCCCAGTCATGTTCATGTCATTTTCACTGTGTGCTATATGTAAAATGAGTGTTACCTTGGCTTTATTTGAAAAAATATGATTCCCAATGCACACAAACTTCCCAGAATACTAAGTGCCCTGTTGGTTACAGTGTTTACTTCCTCTTTAATTAGAGAATACTGAGTGCTCTGTTGGTTACAGTTTACTTCCTTTTTCTTCCTTTTTTTATTAAATATTTATTTATTTGTGAAAAATACTTTGTCATCTAAAGTATAAGTATGTTTAACACACTTATTTTTTTAATCAATTTTCTAATTATTTTTTTATTTCTTAAATATTAATTAAAATAAATACAATTATATCGGCTTTATATCGGCCATCGACCACCCTGCTTTCCAAGGTATCGGCATCGGCTGTCAAAAAACCAATATCGGTCGACCACTAATCATGATCTGAAAAGTTTACAATTAAGTTTTGCAACTAAGCACCCGAATACAGTAACAGGCAGTGATGTGCATACGAGGATTTAAGTCTTGAAGATACAAAG
>NW_015656104.1:0-187 GCF_001515625.1 Sinocyclocheilus rhinocerous | reverse complement strand
TTGAAGATATAAAGTAAATAAATTAGTTGTCATCAGCGCAGAAACCATAATCCACTTGCTATACATAATCCATTGTGATTGATTTGTTATTAAATAAACTTACGTTTCGCCAGATTGCCCTTCATTCAAATCTGCGTTAACCGTAATTACAGTACAGGTATTTCATAAATCATCCCTTATTCCTATT
>NW_015656103.1:0-525 GCF_001515625.1 Sinocyclocheilus rhinocerous | reverse complement strand
GCTTTTCATATCACTGCTATGCTGATGACACTCAGCTCTACCTCTACCATTCCATCCTGATGATCCGACGATAGCTGCTCGCATCTCAGCTTGTCTAACAGACACTCATTCCATCCCGATGATCCGATGATAGCTGCTCACATCTCAGTTTGTCTAACAGATATCTCTTTCTGGATGAAGGACCATCACCTTCAACTCAACTTTGCCAAGACAGAACTGCTTGCGGTTCCATCAAACCCATCGTTTCATCACAATTTCACCATCCAGATAGGCACATCAACCATAACTCCTTCAAAAAACGGCCAGAAACCTTGGAGTTGTGATTGATGATCAGCTGACTTTCTCAGACCACATTGCTAAAACTACCCTAAATTCATTACTACAGACATATGTGCCCTCTAAAAGCTTGCGTTCTGCAAGTGAACGGTGCATTATTGTGCCATCCCAAAGAGGCACAAAATCACTTTTACTGACTTTTACATTAAATGCTCCCTCCTGGTGGAATGACCTGCCCAACTCAATCCG
>NW_015656102.1:0-1468 GCF_001515625.1 Sinocyclocheilus rhinocerous | reverse complement strand
TTCTGTACTTGTAGGGCTGTACAATTTGGTCAAAAAATGTTTTTTATATATCAGTAATGATTAATGTTTTTTATATATCAGTATAACTAATAATGATTATGGTTATTATTTCTAAATAAAAACATTACACAAAATAAGGAATATTATTTTTGTAATAACACTATTTCACTATAATATACAAAACTGAATATTTAATAATAAATATAATAATAAATATAGCTGCAAGAAAGAAAGAAATAAAAAATGTACACTTCTCTACCCTGGAGAAAAACGTAAGGATTTGCAAATGTTTACCTCAAAGTTCTTAATTATTTTTTGCAATTTTTACCCAAATTAGAGTTTTGTGAGCAATAATGAGTACTCAATTAATGTAATTTGTATTTAATTCATACTCCTAGCCAGAGGATGCCCTCGCAAAGAAACTCCACAAGTGACACTCACTGATGACGTTCCAGGAAATCCCTTATATGGACAAAGACATTAAGCTTTCGCTGTAGATGTAGCCTAGTAGCTGAATAACATGCAGATAGGTGTTTTACTGATGAAACATGAAGAAAATAAACAATGACTGCGACAATATATGGTTTTATCTGTGCTCTTCAAGCCATCTCGGGTATTTTTATAAGAATAAAGTATTTTTAAAACGCAATGCTAATCGACATAGTCTTTATCACTGCATAGAATAATATAAAGTGGCATGATTTCTGCCTCATTCAGTTTAATGTATTTAATCTTTTAAGTACTAGTGTCCATTTAATAGGTACTAGTATCTAATGAATGAGTACTAGTATCTAAAAATATGTACTAGTACCTAATGAATAACTACTAGTACATCAAAAATAAGTACTAGTCACTAGTGGAATACATACTAGTCAAATTTGAATAGTTGATATCTCAATGACGGATCCCTATAGAAGTCAATGGCAAAAATTTTAAATTTGTTACTAGTAACAATATAATAGTTACTAGTCACTATTGAAATAAGTACTAGCATATAATGAATAAGTACTAGTATCTAATGAATAAATACTAGTATCTAATGAATAAATACTAGTATCTAATAAATAAGTACTAGTATCTAATGAATAAGTACTAGTACCTAATAAATAAGCACTAGTATCTAATGAATAAGTACTAGTAACTTTACAAAAGACACTAGTACCTAAAGAATAAGCACTAGTAGCTAAAGAATAAGCACTAGTACCTAATGAATAAGTACTAGTACTTAATGAAAAATATACTAGTATCTAAAAAATAAGTACTAGTAACGTTAAATTAGATACTAGTGTGGTTTATAGATTAAATGTTAAAACGGCTTGCCATAGTAAGAGGGTGGAGTTTCTGATCATCAAACAGTCTGACGACAACAGCAGGATTTCCTCAGGTTACATTTCAATAAAATGCATTAAAGATTAACCTGCACTGAAACTTTCTCGAGTATAATGCTAGAAAACCTTAAATCAAACAC
>NW_015656101.1:0-839 GCF_001515625.1 Sinocyclocheilus rhinocerous | reverse complement strand
GTTGCCCAGTCCTGTTACGTGAGATCTTTCTTCATGGAAAGTTCAACTCCAACCCTGATCAAACACACCTGAACCACCTAAATAAGGACTGGGTGGCAGCCTTAGAGGCTACATTACCAAAACTGTAAGGGACACAATTTTCGTCATCAGAAGTGCCCGCGGATATCCACTCTAAAACCCAATTTTTGAGTCTGCGTAGTGCGTACAACCCTAACTGACCCTTTGCAAAGACCCGCCCCCCTTCGTTACTGTTGCTACTTCCGACAAGCCATGCCGCTTTCACGCCACACATGTTCTTACGCAGTGAAAAATACATCGCGGAGCAAAGAGGAAACTGACAACACGGCGACAGACATACGACGGCGACGGTTGAGTATACTTTGAAAGCTGTGTGGACGCGGCTGAGCACAAGACGAAGTGGAACGTGGAAAGAGAAGTATACCCGGGCATCTTAAGGCATCTTAGCCATGCGAGGTTTAAAGGGCTAGTACACCCAAAAATGAAAATTAGACTGTGTTTTACTCACCCTCGAAGCATCCTAGGTGTATATGACTTTCTTCTTTCAGACGAATCCAGTCGTAGTTATATAAAAAATTGTCCTTCTTCTTTCAGACGAATCCAGTCGGAGTTATATTAAAAATTGTCCTATTTATTCCAAGCTCTATCATTGCAGTCAGCGGGTGTTGCAGTTGAACAGTCCACAAGTCGTCAAATAAAGCGCGCGCATTCATAATAAAACGTGCCGCACACGGCTCCGGGGGGTGAATAAAGGCCTCCTGTAATGAATGCATGCGGTTTTATAAGAAAAATATCCATATTTCAAACGTAATAAACACTTT
>NW_015656100.1:3027-14914 GCF_001515625.1 Sinocyclocheilus rhinocerous | reverse complement strand
GCGGATGCCTTCAGTTCCAGGATCTAATCCTCCAAACATCAAGTATGAACAATCGGACATGAATTCAATTGCTCGTCTGGTGAAGTGGAGCTACCATGAAGGAGATCTAAAGAGTGGGGCTCCCTACCCACCATGCACTGGGATGCACAGACGGGCAGTGTGTGTCTATGGAGCTGGGGACTTGAAATGGATTGTGCAGCAACACCATCTTTTGGCAAACAAGTTTGACCCAGAAGTAGACGAAGTAGCAATCAAATGTATGGAAGCCTTTTTAAGGTACAAAGCTATTTATGGTCGATCATTACTAACAGTTCAAAAATCGGACATTGTTTTATGATGCTATCTGTACATTTTTGTAAATAATGTATCATTCTTTGTTATTGATAAGAAATATATTGATATGATATATATTTTATTTATATTGAAATAGTTATATTATGTGTTATATATATGTATGTTTTATATAATATAATAAACTTTCTATGCAGGTCTTTTTTTTTTTTTCGGATGTTGCAAATTGTTAAATAAAATTAATGAATTTTACAAACTATTTGTACACTCCAGAGAAGCTCTCTTTTTGTTATGCATAACATTTCATATAAACCAACACATTTGCTAATAACTTTTAAGAAAAATTAACATTAACAGATCATTAGTCGGTCAGTCTACCAACAATAAATGTTGGAGCGGAATTGAGAGCCACTGGTGTACTGTGTGGTGGGAGACACAATTAAGTGTGGCATGTGAACTTTATCAGTGACTGACTTAAAGATTTTCATCTGAGGCACCTTTAGTGACTAACCTAAATACTGTAATCACAAAGGAAACAATAAGACAAACACATAAAGTATTGATTTCCTTAAATATCACTAAGAAAACAATGACAAATAGACTAATAAGGTAATATCCTTTAACAATCATAATATTTTCCATAGACCAATTTTTATAACACTTGAATTTTACATTTACCACATCTGTATACACTACTGATCTCTAATGTTTGTTAATGAGCTATTTATGAAAGCTGTTATGAAGGACTGCCATATTTCTAAGAAAGAAGTTAAACCAAAAATTCTTGCCTTTTCTCTACTGTGCCTTCTTTCAGTGTGCTCTGCCTTGACTTCACTCTCTTTTTGCAGACTTTTCTGAGAAACCAAAAAATAATTCTAGTTCACTTGACTGTGAAAGACAATAATTTCTTGTTGAGTGTCAATAACGTCAGGACATTTATCTGTTTATCCTTTGAAAATTGGTGTGTGCGTATGCGTTCAGGGGGCGTGGCTTTGGACGGCGATTGCAGGGAGGGTGGGACGTTCGCTTTCAGTGCTATCAGGCTAAAGTTAGCATTTTCCGAGATCTCCTACTGCACCTTTAAATATGCCATTGAGGGTTTTATAAAATATTTTAAAATAAATATGTAAAAATACAAATGACAATGCAAATGGGAGAAGCCTCATGTTACGGTCATTACGATCACAATGACAACATCTAGGGTCAACATTGTTCATGTACCGCAGTGTAAAATGAAATTAATTTAGATTTAACCAGTTTAATATGGAGAGGCAATGAAATGTAGACCTTTGTTTAAGTGTTTTTGACCTACACTGTACATGATGTGAGAACAGTTCGCTATTTATGTTTGTTCGTTAGAATGGACTCACTAACTTCAACGTTAGCAAGTTTTAGCCAGAGATACCTTGCTGAAGCACAAGATGACATTAAAGGGATAGTTCACCCAAAAATGAAAATGTTGTCATTAATTACTCACCCTCATGTTGTTACAAACCCGTAAGACCTCCGTTCATCTTCGGAACACAAAATTATATATTTTTGATGGAATCTGAGAGCTCTCTGACCCTCCCATAGACAGCAAGGGTTCTTACACGATCAAGGCCCAGAAACATAGCAAGGACATCGGTAAAATGATCCATGTGACATCAGGGGTTCAACCGTAATTTTACGAAGCTACAAGAATACTTTTTGTGCGCAAAAGAAAAATGTATGTTTCTAGACCTTGATCATGTAAGGACCCTTGCTGCCTATGGGAGGGTCAGAGAGCTCTCAGATTCCTTCAAAAATATCTTAATTTAGGGGACTTCCGGTAAGATGGCGGAGTGAGAAGTCGCAAAGTTTCTGCTCTTGAGTATTACTTTTGCTTATATTCATCATTTCTAGTTCTTAGCACGTCCGGCGCATCTGTCATTATAGCACGAGGTTAATCAGATTTGAATAAAGTCCATTAGTAACCTAATATGCCGAGAACCAATACGAAGAAGGCCGCAGGAACTGCGGAAGAAAACGCGCAGGTAACAGACATGGCTGCTTCGGCGCAGGGTGATGATATCCGCGAACTTCTCGGGGGTATCAGATCAGAGGTCGCGGCGCTCAGAACAGAGATTCTCTCTGAGCTGAAATCTTCCATTTCTGCTGTGAAAACATCGCTGCAGGTGCAGGAGGGAAAGATAAAGGATGTTGAAGCATCACTCACCGATGTAGATGGCCGCGTTACCTCCTTGGAAACCATGTGCGCTGCTTTGTCGAAGGACAACGAACGGATGAGGGCTAAACTGTACGATTTAGAAAACCGTTCGAGGAGAAATAATGTCAGAATAATTGGCATTCCTGAGCACTCCGAGGGCACACACTCGACCACATTTATGGAGGAACTCCTACTTGAAGTCTTTGGTAAGGAGAGCTTCGCCAAACCCCCGGTGGTAGACAGAGCACATCGTTCCCTGGCCCCCCCGCCGAGACCAAACCAGGCCCCGAGACCCTTTATCGTCCGACTACATCACTATCAGACGAGGGAATTAATTCTTCGACTCGCGCGGGAAAAGGGACAGCTTCTATACAAGGGTTCTCGGATCCATTTCTATCCAGATGTAAGTGTGGAGGTCGCCAAACAGAGAGCTGCTTTCAACCCGATTAAAGCGCAGCTTAGGGAGGGCGGTATCGAGTTCGGCCTTTTTTTCCCCGCACACTTGCGAATAACCCACAACAGTTATGAGGCATTTCTTTGATTCACCTCAACAAGCTACCGAGTTTATTCAGGGTGTTTTGTCACCCACTGTGGACAAGTAGTGCTAATTATGTAATGCTAAACAAATTCATTGTTGACTGTTCAGTGGACATATTCAAATCCATCTTTGTCTGAACGGTACTCATTTGCGGTTCCGCGATGGTGGACAGTCAGCTCTGTGAACGATACATTTGGTGACTCTGTTCAGGACTATATATGTTAATATTGTTCTATATCTTTGCCCATGTGTCAAGATGATAACGTGCCCTTAATATTGGTTGCATACTGAATGTGCCACCAGGCGTAATTGTTAATTGCTAGTCAATACTGCTTTGTCAGTTTCAGTTCAACAGAGCAGGAATAACTGGTAAGTGATGACACGCTGTAAACCAGTGGATGTTTGGTTTTTGATGGTTATTGTATGGGTTTTGAAATGGGGGAGGTTTGGGTTTGTGTGCGGCATGTTTTATCAATCAGCATTCAATAAGCACCGGTTCACCTTAGCAAACACCTATATGTTAAAGTTGTATAATGTTCACGCAACGTACAATGTCTTTTTTTCTGTGCTTCATTCTAGTCAATTTATTATTTGTTACCTTTTGACAAAATGTCTAAACCCCACACAACTGAGATAAATGTTGTGACTTGGAATGTGAAAGGCATGAATAATTTTATTAAGAGAAATAAGATTATGGCACATTTTTTTGTCATCCACTGTGGACAAGTAGTGCTAATTATGTAATGCTAAACTAATCCATTGTTGACTGTTCAGTGGACATATTCAAATCCATATTTGTCTGAACGGTACTCATTTGCGGTTCCGCGATGGTGGACAGTCAGCTCTGTGAACGATACATTTGGTGACTCTGTTCAGGACTATATATGTTAATATTGTTCTATATCTTTGCCCATGTGTCAAGATGATAACGTGCCCTTAATATTGGTTGCATACTGAATGTGCCACCAGGCGTAATTGTTAATTGCTAGTCAATACTGCTTTGTCAGTTTCAGTTCAACAGAGCAGGAATAACTGGTAAGTGATGACACGCTGTAAACCAGTGGATGTTTGGTTTTTGATGGTTATTGTATGGGTTTTGAAATGGGGGAGGTTTGGGTTTGTGTGCGGCATGTTTTATCAATCAGCATTCAATAAGCACCGGTTCACCTTAGCAAACACCTATATGTTAAAGTTGTATAATGTTCACGCAACGTACAATGTCTTTTTTTCTGTGCTTCATTCTAGTCAATTTATTATTTGTTACCTTTTGACAAAATGTCTAAACCCCAGACAACTGAGATAAATGTTGTGACTTGGAATGTGAAAGGCATGAATAATTTTATTAAGAGAAATAAAATGATGGCACATTTGCGCCTCCTAAAGGCAGGGGTCGCCTTTTTACAGGAAACGCACATATTGAATGCAGAGGTAGTGAAACTCAGACGGTGTTGGGGGGGTCAGGTTTTTCATTCTTGTTTTAATGTGAAAAGTAGAGGTGCTGCTATTCTTATAAGGAAAGATATTCCATTTGTCACTGACAACGTTATCAGTGACCCTAATGGCCGACATGTTATCGTGGTAGGTTGCCTATTTGGAAAACAAGTAATTCTGGTAAATATCTATGCCCCAAACTTTGATGATTGCAATTTTTTTAGCAAAGTTTTTGGGGCTATTCCATCGGTTGACAATCATGCTTTGATCATAGGGGGGGACTTTAACTGTGTTTTGGATACCTCCCTAGATAGGTCCTCAACTAGAATCATACAGCCCTCTAAATCTGCTATAGTTATACAGGATTTTTGTGACCAGTATGGACTGCTTGACCCATGGAGATTCTTTTTTCCTTCCTCCAAAGTATTTTCTTTTTTCTCCGCAGTACATCATTCATATAGCCGTATAGATTTTTTTTTGATAGATAAAAGCCTGTTATCTTTTATTTCAGCGAGTGAATATCATAGCATTGTGATATCGGACCATGCCCCTTCTTCATTTAAGCTCAGTTTCCCCAGTAACCATTCATGTTTTAGGCCCTGGAGGTTAAACTCCCTGTTATTATCAGATGATGAATTTGTTAAATTTCTGTCCAAAGAGATCCCCGGTGGTAGACGGAGCACATCGTTCCCTGGCCCCCCCGCCGAGACCAAACCAGGCCCCGAGACCCTTTATCGTCCGACTACATCACTATCAGACGAGGGAATTAATTCTTCGACTCGCGCGGGAAAAGGGACAGCTTCTATACAAGGGTTCTCGGATCCATTTCTATCCAGATGTAAGTGTGGAGGTCGCCAAACGGAGAGCTGCTTTCAACCCGATTAAAGCGCAGCTTAGGGAGGGCGGTATCAAGTTCGGCCTTCTTTTTCCCGCACGCTTGCGAATAACCCACAACGGTATGAGGCATTTCTTTGATTCACCTCAACAAGCTACCGAGTTTATTCAGGGTGTTTTGTCATCCACTGTGGACAAGTAGTGCTAATTATGTAATGCTAAACTAATCCATTGTTGACTGTTCAGTGGACATATTCAAATCCATATTTGTCTGAACGGTACTCATTTGCGGTTCCGCGATGGTGGACAGTCAGCTCTGTGAACGATACATTTGGTGACTCTGTTCAGGACTATATATGTTAATATTGTTCTATATCTTTGCCCATGTGTCAAGATGATAACGTGCCCTTAATATTGGTTGCATACTGAATGTGCCACCAGGCGTAATTGTTAATTGCTAGTCAATACTGCTTTGTCAGTTTCAGTTCAACAGAGCAGGAATAACTGGTAAGTGATGACACGCTGTAAACCAGTGGATGTTTGGTTTTTGATGGTTATTGTATGGGTTTTGAAATGGGGGAGGTTTGGGTTTGTGTGCGGCATGTTTTATCAATCAGCATTCAATAAGCACCGGTTCACCTTAGCAAACACCTATATGTTAAAGTTGTATATTGTTCACGTAACGTACAATGTCTTTTTTTCTGTGCTTCATTCAAGTAAATTGAAGGTAACAAGTATATTTATTATTTGTTACCTTTTGACAATGTCTAAACCCCAGACAACTGAGATAAATGTTGTGACTTGGAATGTGAAAGGCATGAATAATTTTATTAAGAGAAATAAGATTATGGCACATTTGCGCCTCCTAAAGGCAGGGGTCGCCTTTTTACAGGAAACGCACATATTGAATGCAGAGGTAGTGAAACTCAGACGGTGTTGGGGGGGTCAGGCTTGTTTTAATTGTTTTAATGTGAAAAGTAGAGGTGCTGCTATTCTTATAAGGAAAGATATTCCATTTGTCGTTATCAGTGTTATCAGTGACCCTAATGGCCGACATGTTATCGTGGTAGGTTGCCTATTTGGAAAACAAGTAATTCTGGTAAATATCTATGCCCCAAACTTTGATGATTGCAATTTTTTTAGCAAAGTTTTTGGGGCTATTCCATCGGTTGACAATCATGCTTTGATCATAGGGGGGGACTTTAACTGTGTTTTGGATACCTCCCTAGATAGGTCCTCAACTAGAATCATACAGCCCTCTAAATCTGCTATAGTTATACAGGATTTTTGTGACCAGTATGGACTGCTTGACCCATGGAGATTCTTTTTTCCTTCCTCCAAAGTATTTTCTTTTTTCTCCGCAGTACATCATTCATATAGCTGTATAGATTTTTTTTTGATAGATAAAAGCCTGTTATCTTTTATTTCAGCGAGTGAATATCATAGCATTGTGATATCGGACCATGCCCCTTCTTCATTTAAGCTCAGTTTCCCCAGTAACCATTCATGTTTTAGGCCCTGGAGGTTAAACTCCCTGTTATTATCAGATGATGAATTTGTTAAATTTCAAAGGCATGAATAATTTTATTAAGAGAAATAAGATTATGGCACATTTGCGCCTCCTAAAGGCAGGGGTCGCCTTTTTACAGGAAACGCACATTTTGAATGCAGAGGTAGTGAAACTCAGACGGTGTTGGGGGGGGTCAGGTTTTTCATTCTTGTTTTAATGTGAAAAGTAGAGGTGCTGCTATTCTTATAAGGAAAGATATTCCATTTGTCACTGACAACGTTATCAGTGACCCTAATGGCCGATATGTTATCGTGGTAGGTTGCCTATTTGGAAAACAAGTAATTCTGGTAAATATCTATGCCCCAAACTTTGATGATTGCAATTTTTTTAGCAAAGTTTTTGGGGCTATTCCATCGGTTGACAATCATGCTTTGATCATAGGGGGGGACTTTAACTGTGTTTTGGATACCTCCCTAGATAGGTCCTCAACTAGAATCATACAGCCCTCTAAATCTGCTATAGTTATACAGGATTTTTGTGACCAGTATGGACTGCTTGACCCATGGAGATTCTTTTTTCCTTCCTCCAAAGTATTTCCTTTTTTCTCCCCAGTACATCATTCATATAGCCGTATAGATTTTTTGTTATCTTTTATTTCAGCGAGTGAATATCATAGCATTGTGATACCGGACCATGCCCCTTCTTCATTTAAGCTCAGTTTCCCCAGTAACCATTCATGTTTTAGGCCCTGGAGGTTAAACTCCCTGTTATTATCAGATGATGAATTTGTTAAATTTCTGTCCAAAGAGATGGTCTTTTTTTTGGAATGAGACACCTGATATTTCGAGAGCTACATTATGGGAGGCTCTTAAAGCTTTTCTACGAGGGAAAATTATTTCCTTCTCTTCCTACGCCAGAAAACAGGAGATCTCAAAACTCAAAGTAATTTCAGATGGGATAAGCAAGCTGGATGAGGAATATGCAACAAATCCGAGTCCTAGCTTATATAAAGAAAGGCTGCGGCTCCAGACTGAATTTAATCTATTGACAACTTCGCAAGAAGAGAAAAGGCTGCTGAAGACCCGCCATACGTTTTATGAATTTGGAGACAAGGCTAGTAAATTATTGGCCTATCAAGCTCGTCAGTCAGATGTCTCCAAAATGATTACTCAAATTCAGTCGTCCTCTGGTACTATGTTAAACACTGCTCAAGATATGAATAACAGATTTGTTCAATATTACTCAGCTCTGTATTCCTCAGAATATACTAATGATTTACCTCTCTTTGAATCCTAGTTTGAAAAGCTACATCTGCCTACTGTTAGTATTGGTCCTGAACTTGGGGATTTTATTAGGCAACAGGAGATTACAGAAGCAGTTGTGGCTATGCAGAGCGGTAAAGCGCCTGGGCCTGACGGCTTTCCTATAGAGTTCTATAAGAAGTTCTTAGATCTATTGAGCCCACTTCTTGTAGCAGTATATAATGAAGCTTTTGAGAGAGGCTCTCTTCCTTTGACTCTTACACAGGCATCAATCTCGCTTTTGTTAAAAGAAAATAAGGACCCCACTCTCTGTGAATCATATAGACCAACTTCATTATTAAGTGTTGATTTTAAGATATTAGCTAAGGCCCTCGCATTACGTCTAGAACCCATCCTACCCACAATAATTCACAGTGATCAAACAGGATTTATCCGGGGACGCAACCCCTTTAACAACTTGCGGCGTTTGTTTAATGTAATATACACACACTCACACTCAGACACCACTGAAGCCATTATTTCTCTCGATGCTGAAAAGGCATTCGATCGGGTAGAGTGGGAGTATCTTTTTGTAACTCTCAAAAAATTCGGCTTCCCTGAGGATATGATTTCCTGGATCAAGCTTTTATATTCTGCCCCAGTAGCTTCTGTTTGCACAAACAATGTTTTTTCAGAATATTTCTCCTTGTATAGAGGTACAAGGCAAGGTTGCCCGCTCTCACCCTTGCTGTTCGCAATTTCCATTGAACCTTTGGCCTTGCTACTTCGCCAATCTCCTGTTTTTAGAGGCATCACTTGAAATGGCATGGAGCATAAAATTTCTTTATATGCGGATGATGTTCTTTTATATGTTTCTAACCCCGCTACATCACTACCCCATATATTGTTAGTATTAGAGGATTTCGGGAAAATCTCAGGTTATAAAATTAATTTGCAGAAGACAGAGTACTTTCCGATTGTTATGTCTCCTGATTCGACTTCCCGTATTATCCCATTTAGAGTGGTTCAGGATGGGTTTAAATACCTGGGTATTTCAGTTAAGCGTTCTTTTGATAATTTATTTAAGGCCAATTTTACCCCACTCCTAGAACGTTGCAAGCATGATTTCAAGAAATGGTTTGCCTTACCTTTGTCTTTGGCTGGCCGTCTTAATTTGATTAAAATGATGGTTCTGCCACGCTTTTTATACTTATTTTCTAATATACCTATATTCATAAGAAAAGGGTTTTTTTCCAACCTGGATAAGTTAATTAGCTCCTTTTTGTGGGGGGGTAAATCCCCTCGTATTAGAAAATCCTTTTTGCAGAAACCTAAGTGTCAAGGAGGGATGGCATTGCCTAACGTTTTGTTTTATTATTGGGCAAGTAAACTCTATGCCATTCAACCACTTGATTTTTAAAAAAAATTTTTTTTTTTATTGGTTTATTATTATTATCATTACAATTTTTATTTATTTTTTTATTTATTTTTTTATTAAAAAAATACTTATATTTTACATGATCTTTGTTGTGAGTAAATAATGACAGAATTTTTATTTTTGGGTGAACTATCCCTTTAACGTTCTGCTTGAGCAGATGAAAACTGTAACTTAATGAGAGTATATGACAACCAGAAAATTAACGTTTTTATCTTCATTGGGATTGGGGTTGAATGCTTAGGGACATTTTCGCTCTGTTTTGGTTGGGTTTAAGAAATGTAATAAAATAAATTATATTGCCTTATATATCCTCTCAGGATATCTGAAATCAGTGTTACAAGTACCCCAGGCACATTGTTTTTTCCATTTTTGTAGCATAAACACCATCAAACCGGTGAAAGCTTTGGATCTTCCAATGTTTCTCTATGGCCTGGTTTTAAAATTTGTGAGGTAAAATAAATATTTGCTCGTGTTTTATAAATTTTATAACATTATCATATAATGCTATGCGTAATCTGTGCTGTCACACCCAGAGGTGCCTCACTAAATGGGTATGCATGCGATGAATACCATGAGCATGTAATTGTTGAAAAAACTAACACTATGGCATAACCTGCTCTGGAGCAGGTTTTGTTCAGACAGTAAGTTATGGCTACATAACCTGAAAGTTACCTCGGTTTTTAAAAATGAAAGTCAAGGTTATCCTTTTACTTATCTGTAAATGTACCTAGGTATGTTACACAAGCTGTTTTCTGGAATACCCTCTGGAAGACCATGATTCGCTTGTGCATGTGTGTTTGATTAGAGTATAAATCTCACTTTGTGCAAAGTAGCAATGTCTTGCCAGAATACAAGGCCCCTCCCAAACTGGTGAATAAAGGCCTCCTGTAACGAATCGATGCGTTTTTTAAGAAAAATATCCATATTTAAAATGTTATAAATACTTTTTTCTCACTTCTGCTAACTGTCAGTTTACAAACTACTAGCTGAAACTGTTTCTTCAAGCTCCCACCATCTTTACATTTTAATAAAGATTACGGGAGTGAAGTATCCCTTGAGTGTGTTGATGTTGATATTTCCCACAAAATCAAATTCACACCAAAAGCGAAGCAAATATTTGCATCGCGTTATTCGCTCTAGATTACCCATGGGATGTTTTTTGTGTCATTAGCGTGAATAAAAGCATAAAAACAATAAATAGGTTAACATTTTCCTGATACAACCGGATGTGTCAAACCGGGCGTGTAAATAAGCTCTTCGCTGATTGGCTTGCACGACAACACGTCATGCGATTTTTCCGCTCGAGTTGATATTTTTCCAACCTGCTCAGAAGACACAATTGAGGTGAATATCGCGTGTTCGTGGCAAACGCATCGCCTAATCCACATCATTTGCATCACCCGGTGCGAATTTGCATCTTTGCGTTAACTTTGTATGTAATCTACTTCCGCTAATAATTTATTTCGCTTTTGGGGTGCACACACCATAAAATCCAAGACATAAAAAAGGATAGCTCACCTCGCCCAAAACTTGACAAGTTTTTTTTTACATTTTATAGTGACCACATCCATAGCCGCGGGAACTATAGGGGTGCTGTAGCACACCCTGCCGCAGGGCCAGGTCTGGGGGGGGCAATGCCCCCCAGATTGTCCTTGTGCCCCTCGATCATCCCCAGGATACTTAATTTTTGTGACAGTTTTGTGATTAATTACATATTAAAATGACCAGAAATATAGCGTGGATGTATTTTTCTTCTTTTTTCAGCTCCTCCTCACTGACAGAATTTCATGAGAAATGTTCACAACATATTACCGTAATTTTAGATTCTGACTTGTAAAAAGCATTCACATCCTTGTCCTTTTTATGAGCCGTATTCCGAAGATGTCTCGCTTCTCAAGACGGCCACCGACAATAACAACAGTTCTTAATTGCGCTCCAGTATCTAGTCAAACGCGCACAAACCGCTGTAGACTAATGTAATCTATTAACTACACACATCATAACGTTTTAGGCAAGTACCATTTTATATCATATATTTTAATAAGAATAAATTTGTACTTGATCAACTTTAATAAAAATATATTTTAAGTTTCAAATTATAACACTTCATGTCCATGGTTATTCAAACGATGAACAAATTATACAGCGAGCAAAGAACATTTACATTATCAAAGAATACAATCACTGAATTCAGTCTATAGCATGAGTGTAAGCACTCTAAAAAAGCTCCAGTTATAATAAGTGATGCTGTCTGCAGTATGATGAATGAATCTCTATTTACATCGCATGTACATCTGCACTTTGTTGTTTCTGATGATAGAGTCTGATGAAAGTGCAGAATTCAGTCAGCGAGCGTGCGCACTGACCAAATCTCCGGTGTATCAGCGATGGTAATATTTAGTAAAATCCCCTTATA
>NW_015656100.1:0-2011 GCF_001515625.1 Sinocyclocheilus rhinocerous | reverse complement strand
TTTAATAAAAATATATTTTAAGTTTCAAATTATAACACTTCATGTCCATGGTTATTCAAACGATGAACAAATTATACAGCGAGCAAAGAACATTTACATTATCAAAGAATACAATCACTGAATTCAGTCTATAGCATGAGTGTAAGCACTCTAAAAAAGCTCCAGTTATAATAAGTGATGCTGTCTGCAGTATGATGAATGAATCTCTATTTACATCGCATGTACATCTGCACTTTGTTGTTTCTGATGATAGAATTCACCAAAGTGCAGAATTCAGTCAGCGAGCGTGCGCACTGACCAAATCTCCGGTGTATCAGCGATGGTAATATTTAGTAAAATCCCCTTATAGAAATATTTTTTTACAAAAATTGAATAAAATCACAAAATCACAAATATATTATATTTACAACAAACAGCAGCAGACATGGTGAGAAAATGAAAAAATAAATGAGAAATTTGTGAGAAAATAAAGCACGGGTAACTATTAAACCATTCTCACACTGCATGCAACATTAAAGACCTTTGACAGGCCCATGCCTTTAAAGTAAGCAAGAATTATAAGCTGAAGAACAACTGAATATCTACAGACATCACAGTTCAAGAAAAAAAAATTGTGGTGGTCTCACACTGGGAATAGGTATTTTTGGACACAGGTTGAGTTTGACACCCATTTTAGAGCACATGTGGGCTACATTACAGCGGATGCCTTCAGTTCCAGGATCTAATCCTCCAAACATCAAGTACCAGCAATCGGACATGAATGCAATTGCTCGTCTGGTGAAGTGGAGCTACCATGAAGGAGATCTAAAGAGTGGGGCTCCCTACCCACCATGCACTGGGATGCACAGACGGGCAATGTGTGTCTATGGAGCTGGGGACTTAAAATGGATTGTACAGCAACACCATCTTTTGGCAAACAAGTTTGACCCAGAAGTAGATGATGCAGTAATCAAATGTATGGAAGCCTTTTTAAGGTACAAAGTTATTTATGGTCGATCATTACAAAAAGTTCAAAAATCGGACATTGTTTTATGATGCTATCTGTACATTTTTGTAAATAATGTATCATTCTTTGTTATTGATAAGAAATATATTGATATGATATATATTTTATTTATACTGAAATATTTATATTATGTGTTATATATATTTATGTTTTATAAAATATAATAAACTTTCTATGCAGGTCATATTTTTTCTTTTAGGATGTTGCAAATTGTTAAATAAAATTAATGAATTTTACAAACTATTTGTACACTCCAGAGAAGCTCTCTTTTTGTTATGCATAACATTTCATATAAACCAACACATTTGCTAATAACTTTTAAGAAAAATTAACATTAACAGATCATTAGTCGGTCAGTCTACCAACAATAAAAATCATGTTAAAAACAATGAATTTACAGAAAATATTATTTGTCATGAGTTGTCAGTGATATTGTGCTCTGACATATAACAAGTAATTTACATTTATGTAAATGTACCACAGAAATGTGTCTATAAATAAAGAAACATTATGGGTTTCCTTAAAATGGAGCATACGCAGAATGTGTGGTTCAAGTATAATCACAAGAATGACAGTCCACACACTAACAGACTCTTTTATACCTGCATATCATGTCTGAAAAAACAAGTAACCTTTGCGGTAATAAACAGCTTGAAAGTTTGAAAATTGTTGTAGTGTGGCTTATAAAAAAGGTGTTTAAAAACAATTTGACACATTGTACCAATAGATAACTGTGTTTATATGCCTGTTATATGTGCTAATCACTTTCACACTGTTGCTGAAGATACATAAGTTATTTTGTACAATCTTCATATTACATTCCTGCAAAGATGACAAAACTTACGAAAAAATTACAGTTCTGCTGCAAAATATAAGGGTAGCTGTGTTTTAGACCATACATGGAAATGCCAATTACTCTACACTCTCCAATGCCATCACACGTAGACAAAACTTCTGCAGTGCATAAGAAAGAAGGTATTGAGGTTTAAGGTATTGTTTGGGGGT
>NW_015656099.1:29106-37514 GCF_001515625.1 Sinocyclocheilus rhinocerous | reverse complement strand
TCTGACAGGAAACGTCTTAGAGACGTATTGCAGATGAGCAAACACATCTTGCATATGTAAATGCAGATAACAAATAGGCATCTCCGAGATGTACATGTGCGATTAGGGTGAGTGCTTTACTGTCAGGTGCTGGTGCCACCTTCTGTAGAACTTAACAGCACTGGTGCTGGTGTCCTCAAATGTTAGTCTGGACTCTGGAGCCCTACAATGGTTCTCGAAGTCAGAAAAGTCATAATGTTAGAAGAATGTTGTCTGTGGTATATTTTCACTGCAAAACAATAAGAAATGCCACAAATATCACCACAAATTTTCAGAAAAGCCGCAGCAATATCAGTCAATTTAGGCCGCAAAAAATCCTGGAGGGACTGATTTCTTTTTATCTCAGACTGACATTCCCTGCATCATGAGGTGGTGGTGTCTCCTCCTTTTGGAGAATTTCCCCTTGAGGTTCTTTCTTTCTTTCTCTCTTTTGTGAACATTTTAATTACATTTAAAAGAATTGTTACACATACCTGTACTCATTTTATTATAGATCTGATGAAGAAAGACAGGCAAGAAAGAGACAGAAGAAGAATACTGAAGAGAATGCATGAGATTTTATAAGACATTTTTGTACTCTCTTGCTGTATTTATGAACTTATTTGTATTATCTGCTGTCCTTTCAGGCCCAAAAGCCAAACAGGACTCAGTTGCAGCTTTTGGATGTAAGGTCTCTTAATTTCTTATGTACTGGAATACTGGACCCAGATAGCATGCAGATGTGGGCCACTTAAGGCAATGATATGGCACTGCTGGCCTTCTTATGGCCCGGACAAAATGGATGTAAGCCTGAAGTGGCCCATATGTAAAACAGCAAAAATGGCCCAAATGTATCAAATCACATGTGGGCCTCTGTAGGTAAAGATGGCAATGTGTAATCTTAGTGTTGATGGCAATGTGTAATCTGAATGTGACCCTAAAGTGGCCCATGTGGTAAACAGTGACTACGGCCCAAATAGTGCCAACCAAATGTGGGCCACCTATGGCAAAAATGTGGCATTATCGACAAAGGCTAATCAGGGTGTAAACCAAATGTGGTCCACATATGTTTCAGCAAATGTGGCAAACATATGGCACAGTAAGCACTGGCTAATGTAGCTGTGAGCCTAAAGTGGCCCACATATGATGCCACAAATATGTCCCAGTTATCCTAAAGCGTATCTGGGCCAATTTTGGCAAACATATGGCACAGTGAGCACTGGCTAATGTAGCTGTGAGCCTAAAATGGCCCACATATGATGCCACAAATATGGCCCAGTTCTTAAAACCGTATCTGGGCCAGTTTTTGGGAAAGATATGGCATGGTAAGCACTGGTTAATGTGGCTGTGAGCCTAAAGTGGCCCTTATATGATGCCGCAAATGTGACCCGCATATAAAATGACAAATATTGCCCAAATAATTAATAACAATTTGGGCCACTTTTGGCAAATATACGGCACAGTCAGCATTGGCTTATCAGTGTAAGCCAACTTGTTCCACATTTGACATGGCAAATGTGTCTGATATATTATAAAACAGATGAGGACCACTTCTGGTTGTAACACTTGACACTGGCTAATTGAAATGGAAACTTGAAATTGTAAATATGGCCTAATAGAATTTGGCTACTTTTAGTAGGATGCAACACAATTAGCTGATGCAGGGTGATCTGGATGTGAGTCTTAAGAAGTCTATATACGCGTAGCAATTTATTTTTTTAAACATGCTTTTAATGTTTTTTTATATGTGTACTGTGCAGCATAAAAACCGAAGTGCACTATGATGATTGTACTCTTACTGTCACTGTTTCTGTTAATTTGGACTTTGTTTTCCTTTTGCATCGTTTCCCTTGTTGTGTTGATTGTATTATTCTGTTCAGTTGTGCCTAGTTATTTATCCTTGTTTGGTCCGAGTACTTAAGTTCCTGTATGTTCACTTTGAGTTTGTCTGGTCTTACGTCTACGTCTTAAATGTTGCTCTCTGACAAACTCAGTCTGGACAAACTCAAGTATGTTGAGCAGAAACGTTTTCGGTCTTAATTAAACTCCTACATCTACACGAGTCTATGGGGTTTCTAGATGATGTAACATTATGAAGGATTTAAAGAGCAGCAACACACACACCAATTTAAACAAAAAAACTTAAATAAGAAGCATTGGCTTTAGGGACAAGGTCAAACCAACAAAAATAAAAGTTCTGCCTGCGGAGTAGAACCTTAACTAAACTGCTCAAAGAAAAGCAAATTAACCACAGAACAGTACTGTAACTCCCTAACTAGCCACAAAACAGGAGAACACAGTGAAAATACAACAAAAATGGCACCCACCTTCCTACAGCTTCCATAAAAGGTGGAAACAAACATAATCAAAATAAGTTTAAATTGCAAACATTCACAACTTGTAAATTATTGTAAGCCTCACTTAGATAAACAATGGAGTCTCTGTCATAGTAAATTAGCTAACATTACCTTTACTCGTTCGTTATAAAATTCAATTCAAATTTATTTGTGTAGCGCTAATACACATGATTGCAAAGCAGCTTCACAGAAAATGAAAGTTTCTACATTTACATTTAGGAGTAGTTTATCAATGGTGACTATGTCAAGCTGATGTCCATATGGCAGAAATGTACAGTATGAATCATGCCGTTAGTTAATGACATGTACATAAACATAAATGGTGAACTCGATTAACAGCAATGATTGTATGTTGTGATCAAACTTGTAGAAAAATGTGGTAGTTTTGTATGATGGTTCATTGGTCCTCTGAGGGGTAGGCATTATCTCAGCTCAGGTGTTCGGTCATCTCAGATTCAATTCAATTCATGTTTATTTGTATATCATTTTTCACGATACAAATCGTTGCAAAGCAGCTTCACAGAAAATGTGAAGCTGGTAATGTCTAGTTTCCATGGGATGCCCATCCCGTAGCAGAAACAGAAAAGCAAATAAAGAAAAATTAGTGTAGCTGCTGTTCAAACCATTTCAAGAAAAGAATGATAATGTGTATTCAATCAGATAAAACTGGATTACAAGGTTATGAGATACATTACGTGAATGCTTGGCTACAGAGATGTGTCTTTAACCCTCTTGGGTCTGAGGGTGTTTTGGGGCCCTGGAGAAGTTTGACATTTACATTGAGGTTCACAAGTTACTAATATTGGAATTTAAAAATTCATTATTCATATCTAATGAAGTCATGGTTGTGGTTTTATGTCCCCTATCAGTTTTTAATTATTACTGTGGATAGGCATCATGAACTTTTGCAGAGAATCATTAGTAAGACACAGAGTAGCTTCTGGTAAGAAAAGTGGATGAGATACAAGGCAAGGCAAGGCAAGGCAAGTTTATGTCTTTATATATGCTATAGTGGATTTCAAGTTTCATCTTCCGCCATACAAATGAGACAAACAAATTCACCACCCTTCAGTCTCGCTATATACAGTAGTCAACATTTAAAGTGGATCAAAACCATTCATAAAAGTTGTCCTAAAACCAAAACAATACCCTTTCTTATCTTAGGACAACTTTGATGAACTTTTTTGATCCACTTCAAATGTTGACTACTGTAATAGACAATATTTTTGCTGCATCATGAAATAAATCAATGAACTCAAAACTGTTTGTACTAAATCTCACAAATATAGATATTCAGATGAAATGATTAATTAAAAATAGTGTAGTCATTGATCAAAAGTGCTGAGATGAGATTTGATGTGGAAACATTTTACTGCTGCAGAATCTCTGAGCTTTAGAGCAGATCAGTTTCTATCCTGAAAATAAAGACAAACATGAAAGAACAAATTAGTTTTGATTTTACATGTTGTATTATCTTGATTATCTTGTTTTCAAAATCATAACTGGAATCATAATGTGATGTTGTGTTTGTTGACTGACTGAATGTGAGTCTATGTGTGTTTTATAGTGTGAATCATGGAGGAGAATCCAGGATTACAGCAGGACTGAAAAAATGTATGTCTACATACTCACACACACCCCTCACACACACACACACACACACACACACTCACTCACTCACTCAGTCACTTAATCATGCAGATTTATGCTACAGGCTCTGTGTAGAGTTGTACAGTAAGAAAGTTATTTCCCTTAACCAGGAAATTAACGTTCTTAGAATTGACAGACAGTTGACCCTGAGAGGTCAAGTAAATATCTACAGCGGATCCAAATATTTATAATTAATTATAACTAGTTATGATTAATTATCCATATTTCCCTTTTTGAGCTGATTCGCTACATGTGTTTGAAGTAGAATTACATAAATGAGGATAAAAGAATGTGAAGGAAAGTCTCTCGTCATATGTTTCCTGTGTTACTTCCCTTTTCCTGTTGTTACACAAGGCTTCAAGGCTTCCCTTCAAAGCTCTGGTAACCTTCTGTCAAATGGCCAGGTATATCTTTACTGTAGAAATGTGAACAATTGTGTTGTCTCATCCTTTGGTCTTGCGTCCAGGCTGGACCATTTTTGTAGTTAATGGCAGGAATCGCAAGTGGAGTAAAGAATCTCTGGTTGCTATATGGACTTGATAGTGAGCAGGAGAACTTGAAGTAGTTGTTTTCCAGCTGTGGTGGGTGATAATCTTCAGTATGCTGATCAAGGTTTGGCAGTTCCACTCCTAATGCCTGCTTAACACACTCCAGCAGCAGGTGTTTAATCTAATGGTGGGCGACAGCATTCCAGTGAACACCAATTTGAAGCAAAACTGGAAGTGGAAGTCCAGCACGTCAAAGCCAATCTTATTGGTAAGAGAGGCTCAAAATTAACTCGCTTCAATCACTTCAAATCTTAATTTGGGGCTGGTTTATGGATTGTTGCAATCACTGTGGAACCACCGGATAGATAGAAGGCAGTAGATAGATGTTTATTCTCTACTCAGGTCTATAAAACTACAGACCTAGTGTGGTTCTTAGGGACGAAACAATCGATTACAAACCCTGATCTTGAAATATGGATTTTTGAATCGTGAATCGCTGATTTCGGCCAGTAATCAATTTAAAACACTAAGAATCGAATGAATCGCGATTTCTATAGCGATTCAATGCTTTAAAATATATAAACATTAAATTACTAGAAGAATGAATTAATTCGATGCCCTCACATCTTTCCTTCATGCACTTCTATTCATTTTTATTTTTAGCCAATGTGTGATCTCTCCTTAGTACTCGTGGCCAGTACTGCTAAAGTAAAGCAGTTTTACTTTTCGGTAGTTTTTCAGTGGCTGTCGGTCATACCATTGACATTGCCTGAGCAGTTGAAGGCTGCGCATTTATTGCATGGACGGAGCAAAAACAATACAAGGGTCTAAAAGCATACGCATAGTTCCACTGATTGATAATTAACTTTATCCTTTGTACAGTTTAACGCCATTGTTTACTATTAAAATAACCACAGCATTAACAACAACCTTGAAATAAGAGCGCGAGGTTTAAGATTTACATGTAACCATTTAGCATATTTTCCACCATTGAAAATGGTTGTCCTATCCAAAATTTGTATTGAGATTGCTTCAAGTTTTAAGATTTTTCTTAATTTATATTCTCTACATCACTAATATTAATCTTATTTCTTCATTTTATCAGTATTACTCATTTATGTATTATGCATCCATTAATGTTTTCTCATAGTGGTTCTACCTCTTTATACTATCCATTAACTTAGGGCTGCACGATTATGACAAAAAAAATCATAATTGTCAATTATTCCCTTGAAATTGTAATTGCGATTATTAATTACGATTATCACAATTTACATTGAATGATGTTTATATCATTGTTTGATGCAACTGCATGCCTTATATTTATATGAAAATAAACAAGCTGAAAACACTGACTGAAAAACCTTTAGTGCTTTTCTATATTAAGTCTCAAATGTCAACTATACATCGGATTGGTTTCTTCTTTAAATTATAAAAAAAGTAAAAATAGGAACGTTTATAAAAGCTACTTAAATGCCCTAATTGAACTATGGCCTAATCCCGGCTTAATCTAAACCCTGTCTGTGACCTACATAATATAGCATATTTGTGATTTTGCTGTAAAAACACGTTTTATAATAAATACACATACGTCTCAAAAGTGGATTCACATAAACCATATTACATCTTAAAGATGATTACTAAATGTCTATTTACCATCTGACAGGACAATTTTTTATAAGTATTACAGATGAGCACATCACATCTGAATGATGTGTGTGTGCTATTATAGTAGAATTTACTGTTGTCAACACTGCTTTAGATGAATGTAAGTAATGATAATAAACAAATCTACATAGAGTAACTAAACATAAGTTATCAATTTTATTTGTCCATTAGTACTGTTGATAAATTGTGGAGCACTTGTGTTAGATAAAAAGCTAGTTAACACAAGATGTAACTGCAGTATTGAGCAGATAAATCACAGAGGTGACTGACTCTTGTCTGGATGTTACAGGGACAAAAGAGACACACGTGTGTTTATCCGGTGCACAGTGACTGATGAAGGAGTATACCTCAGTGAGTATACTGCAGGCATGAATTAAACATCTTTTAAATCTTAAGTTGTAGTTTATTTTAATTGTTGTAATTTCAAACAGAGTTATCACAGCACTTTTCTGATTCTTGATTCCTGTGCATTTGCTGCAGAGCTTTTGTGGTGGAGCAGGACCTGCAAGGAAAGGTGACTTGACTTGACTTGATTGTCCCGCATGTGTTCCCCTGCTCTTGCTTCTAGCTTGTGTGGTTCAGAGAGCCGTCATCATGGACTTCCTCATCCTCTTGCTCAACGATGTCTCCATTGAGAAGAGCGAGATTGTGAAGCACAGCGCAGCAGCAATGTAAATTTAAATTTAAAATGTAATTTTAAGTAAAAAAAAAAACAAAAAGTAATAATTATTGGTTAGCATTTAGCATTATTATTGCGCATAAGTGTTGGGGTGGGCAAACGATGCAATTCATTCTGGGGTAATCTTAATGTTTAAGTAGTAATACTTACATTTTTAAGGTATAAAATCAACAGTCTTCTCCAAAGGCGAGATCTTCGAGTAGCTGCCCGACATATCCTTTGTGCAGATATTGCAAACACTGAGGAAAACCGTACTAGATTGTTGAGTTAGTGATGCTATGAGGTGTTAGTGCACCTGTCCCTCTTTTTTTTTATTATTATTGCCAAACTTATAATTACATAAAAGATCAGGGAAAGATGGTTGTATCTAACAATGAACAATCATAATGGCATAAAACAGTAAACAAAAATGTCACGTGTTCATCATAGTATGAGATAATATACACAGAAAAAAAGCACAGTGACAAGGTTAAATATCTCTGAATAATTCATCATGATGCTTATTTTTTTAGAAGCCTGAGGGATGAAACGAGAGTTAAATTCAAGAAGAAAACAAAGGAGATTTAAGCCACTTTTGCTTGTGGACGAAACATTTTGCACATAAAATAATTAACAAAATATTCAAGAGATAACGATTTTGGTTTTCGTAATAAGAAAATTAAAAATGCTTTAATGATAAAACTGTGGATCACATTAGTGGAGTTGAACATATAAGAACTTAAATCAACCCAAAATGTATTGGCTATGGTACAATCATAATATAAAAGGGCAGCTGTTTCTTCAACAAGTTTCATCATTATCAAGATACTTACAGATAGATTAATTAAACCTGTCACTCATATCTTTGAAGTTGTTGCGCTTGTTATAACTTCATGCAGAGATGGGCACTCGTGTTAGTGACTCGTGATGCGTCCCAATTCGCCTACTTATACTATGCCCAAAAAGTATGTACTCTTTTTGTGAAGAAAAAGTACATACTTTTGAGTATGTAGAAGAATAGTAGGCATGCTTTGGGACATACTATTCGTCATAACTGCGTCTTTAACGGACACTCTGTTGCTTAGTTACGTGCATTCTGTCACTGTTTAAACTGCCCTGTCAATCATCTTATCACAGTTAACATCATCCACATTTCGTTTAATTTGAATTCCTACCGTATTGGAGAGAAATTAAGAGGTAAGTTGATCTGCTAGTCGCGGGTCTATCATGCCGAGAACTCTGCTCATGTGTTTGCATAATGATGCATTTAAAAGTTAATGACCAAACATATCATTATAAAAGTTCACAGTGTTGCTGAAGATGAAATATAACGTGGATAACATTCAATTTATATTTTTTCATCAGGTTAGACATTGATTATTTATCACTCAAATCCCTTTCTCTACCTGTCCGTCGGCTGCGTATATCTGCCATGTTTGTAGTTTTTTAACACTTCTTATGCATGTTTGTAGTTCTAATCGAATCCTACTAGTCCACAGCGCAATGTGTTGTAGGAAATATTAGCCGTTAGAGTGCACTTCGAATTCTAACCGGAAGTAGTAGACCATC
>NW_015656099.1:21249-23465 GCF_001515625.1 Sinocyclocheilus rhinocerous | reverse complement strand
CTTCGAATTCTAACCGGAAGTAGTAGACCATCCGGGAATCTTTGGCATACTTTTTAAAACATACTATGATTTGGGACATACTAATTCTATTTTCGAATACTATTTAGGACGGATAGTATGCGAATTGGGACGTAGCATCGGACTTGAGTCGCACTTTTATAGACTCCAAAAACAGCGCAGCGGATCACATAACAAGCGCTCGGGTCGTTTATAGTAAATATCTTTCAGCACTATATAGGCTGCTCTGCCTCGACAACAGAAACACGGAGAGCAGCAAAATTATAGATTACTTTCACTAAAACAGCAGAAAAAAAAACCAATGCAGCAAATATAGTTGTTTTTCTTACTATCTGTTTATCTATCCACAACCTGTTCAAACCCTGCAAAAAAATTATTTCTATGAAGAATTTCAGTCAGGTTTCAGGCCCCACCATAGCACAGAAACTGCACACTGTAACAAATAAAGTCAGCTGTTTTTATACCATGGTGTTGATTAACTTGAGTTCGCTCCACCTGTGTTAATTAGGCTAAGTATCTGATGTGCTCCTCCCGAACCTTGTTAATAAAACATAATTTCACGAGTTCACGCTTACATATAATTAGCTGAAGTATGGTAATGCATATTTGGCGTGCTGTCCGGGGAAGGGCTCCGAGCTCGGGAATGGCCCGAACCTAGAGTACCCCCCAAAAAGCAATCGAGCAAAGGACAGCCGCCAAAGTAAGCACTGACATCTGGAGGGGGCTGATGTTTGAGAAGTCACCTGGTTGGCAGGCCGGAAGAGCCTATGTACTCCGGTGGAAGCAACTTATGCATTGGAAGGGTAGGCCCTACCAGCTGCTGATATTGGACTACGTGGTTTGGGGCACCCGGTCGGGAGGGCTCGAGCCGATGCTCAACGGGAGCAGCTCACAGTGTTGGAATGGGTGAGCCCTACCGGCCGATGGGGGAGGAGCAGCGCGATTTTATAGCCCGACCAGGAGGGCCCAAGTTGCCTCGACTGGAACGGCTCACGGTGTCGGCGTATGGGCCCTACTGACTGACAAACCCCTGCAGATCAGTGGGCAGAGGGCAAATGGCTGACCAAGAGGGCCCATGAAGCCTCCGACTGGAGATCAAGACTCAGGATGACAGACGTGTGGGTCCTTTCGGTTTAGCAAGGTAAAAAGGCTTTGGGCCGACCGGCAAGGAGGACTCTCACAACATCCGACGGGAGATCAAGACTCACGGCATCGGATGGATAAGTCTTGCTTGCGGGTGGCAAGTATAGAAGCCCAACCGGTAGAACTCTCGCCTACATCTGATGGGAGATCAAGACTCACTGCATCAGACGGGTAAGCCTCGCCGGGCGGGGAGAGAGAAAAGGAATACCCGACTAGGAGGGCTCTCGCGGCATCTGATGGGAGATCAAGACTCAGGACATCGAACGGGTAAGCCTCGCCAGGCGGGGGGAAAAGACATGAGGTTAGCTGAGGGCTTGGACAGCATTCGGCGGGAGATCGAGACTCATGGTAAAGGTGTGTGGCCGGGAGACTCTCGCCGGCATCCGATGGGAGCTTGATACTTACGGCATCGGACGGGTAAGCCTCTCCGACCGTAGAATGAAAAAAAGGTAAGTTTGTCTGGCCAGGAGCTCAATACTCACAGCATCGGACGGGTAAGCCTCGTCGACCGTAGAAAATGGAAAAGGTAAGGATGTCTGGCCGGGAGGTTCTCACCAGCATCCGACGGGAGCTCAATACTCACGGCATCGGAAGGGTAAGTCTCGCCAGTAGACAGACAGAAAAGGCGGGGTTGTGCGACCGGGAGGCTCTTGCAGCATCTGACAGGAATTCAATACTCACGGCATCAGATGGGTGAGCCTCGCCGGTAGTCAACAGAGAAACATATTTGCTCCACCGGGAGCACTCTTGCAGCATCTGTAAGGGAATTCAATGCTCAGAACAATTTGAGTTGTCTAAAAGAGTAGACGCTATGAGGATTACTTTGCGTAATTGTTGGACGAATCCAATAAGCTGCTTCTGCTAACACGTCAGAAAATCTTGGTGCTGCTTTGCATCCGAAAGTTAAGCACACGACAAAATAGAATTTTCTGTGCCAACGTACCCCAAATAAGTGCCGTGAATCTGGATGGATAGGCATAGCTTTGAAAGCTGAGGTGATGTCGACTTTTGCCAGCCAAGTGCTAAGACCCATGATTTTATCATATTGATTGCAT
>NW_015656099.1:0-1798 GCF_001515625.1 Sinocyclocheilus rhinocerous | reverse complement strand
TTGCTCGACCGGGAGGCTCTTGCAGCATCTGATGGGAATTCAATACTCACGGCATCAGATGGGTGAGCCTCGCCGGTAGTCGACGGGGAAACATATTTGCTGCAGCTTCTGTAAGTGAATTCAATGCTCAGAACGATTTGAGTTGTCTAAAAGGGTAGATGCTATGAGGATTACTTTGCGTAATTGTTTGATGAATCCAATAAGCTGCTTCTGACAACACGTCAGAAAATCTTGGTGCTGCTTTGCATCTGAAAGTTAAGCGCACAACAAAATAAAATTCCCTGTGCCAACGTACCCCAAATAAGTGCCGTGAATCTGGATGGATAGGCATAGCTTTGAAAGCTGAGGTGATGTCGACTTTTGCCAGCCAAGTGCTAAGACCCATGATTTTATCATATTGATTGCATGATCAGTGTCCTACTATTGAGAGGGAATTCGTCAAGAGGAATCGAGGTGTTTGTGCTTGAAAACAGGGAGTTATGTGGAGCTGACAGATCGATTAGAAAGCATTTCTTACCCCAGAATTTTCCTAGTAGCCACTCCAATGGGCTAATGCGAAACTGAGAAGGCGGGGCATCGAAAGGGCTGATCATGAACCCTCGTTTAATTCACGCCTCCTATGGGGGAAACGCTGAACAGATTATTTCAGTGAAACTGCTGAACGTAATGAAAAACTCAGAAAAATGGCTTTTGATGTCCACATTCAAGGATTTACGATTACTGTAGCATTTCTGTCGTAAAGAAAAGGCCAAATATTCAAGATTAAGTGGACATTTGAATTAAATGTTGTTTAGCCATGCGAGGATTAGATCGCACAGTGACATGTAGAAACGATTGTCGGGCCATTGGTGCCCTTTGTAGGCTTTTGATATAATGTGTATGTACATTATATTGTTTATAATACATTATGTTACGTTTTGTTCAACAGAACCATATTGTTACTTGCTTTTGATACTTTATTTGAACCAATTATTATGGCCTCATTGCTATTATGTATGTATTTCAGGTCATTTTTAAAGGCTATTCTTTAGTTAGGCCTATTTTTCTACCATAAATATAAATTATAATTATCTGATTAATCATCAGAATAATCAACCGATAACTGTTACCCAATTAATCGTTAGTGACGGCCTTAGATGAGGGCTCTATGTCCGCACCTGCCAGGGTCTGTGCTCGAATGTTATGAGCCACTGGAGGTGGCCCCGAGGCAACAGCATTTGGTGGGACGGGCAGTGATGTTGCTATAAAAGAGAATATTGTGATTTTAAATGAAGTAGAGAGCTGTGAGGGAGAGGAGCAGGGGCCGCAATTGTTGGGGGAGGCAGCCTCACGCTTAATATCGGCCTCGAGGTGGGAAACAGAGAAGCGTAAGAGAAAAAAAATGGAGGAAAAGAAAGATGTGTTGGTCTGTGTTGCGAGCGGGGCCAGCCTCACGCTAGTGTCTGCTATGGGAGCTGGAGGCCACTGAAAAGGAAAAAGGGGTTATTAGTAGCGTGAGGAAAATTCCGAGATGTGTGGGCCTGTGTTGCAAGCGGAGGCAGCCTCACACTTGCTTCACCTGCTGTAGCTGTAGGCCACGGGAAGGGAGTCCTGAAGAACCTGTGTAGCCTGCACTGCTAGCGGAGACAGCCTCATGCTAGCGTTTGCTATGGGAGCTGGAGGTCTCTGAAAATTAAACGGTTAAAAGTAGCAGCGGGAAAGACTGAGATGTAAGGGCTTGTGTTGCAAGCGGAGGCCGACCCATGCTTGCTTCAGCTGCTTTAGCTGTAGGCAGCGGGAAAGGGGAGTGGTTTGTGAC
>NW_015656098.1:1399-1538 GCF_001515625.1 Sinocyclocheilus rhinocerous | reverse complement strand
TGTAGAGGACATTATGTTTTAGCGATTTCTCTGAGACGTTACATATCCCAGTTTTAAATCTGGATGTCCTGTACAGAGCACATTAAGGGCTTTTCAGAGATACCAAATGATTGGATGTTCATGACCACTCACTCCCTCT
>NW_015656098.1:555-1162 GCF_001515625.1 Sinocyclocheilus rhinocerous | reverse complement strand
GTTTCATACATGTCCACTGTAGAGGACACCAGGACTTAAAGCATGTTTATCACACATTTTGGGAGACACAACAAATGAATAGAGAAAAAACTATATATCAATATTCCTATTAAATATTAAATATTACTGCGAAAATCTTGCTAATTATTACTCCCATCATTGCACTTATTTGTTCATTCTATGTTGCCCCAAAAACACATTAATATGCAAATTAGATACAGTTTATAGATATATTGTATATAATGGAAAAACTCGTTTATGGCCATTGTAAACACATTTTGCATCAAAAAAATGGTTTTTAAAAATATCTTTCATAACATAGTTGAGAATCATCTTTATATAAAGTTTGGTATAAAAAAATGAGAATGAATGAATGAATGAATGAATGACTTTATTGTGTATTGCTGTACACCCAAAGCGCTTTACAATCATGTGGGGGGGGTCTCTCCTCAACCACCACCAGTGTGCAGCATCCACCTGGATGATGCGACGGCAGTCACAGGACAACGGCGCCAGTGCGCTCACCACACACCAGATACAGGTGGAGAGGAGAGAGTCACAGAGCCAATCAAGTGGATGGGGATTATTAGGAGGCCATGATTGACAA
>NW_015656098.1:0-296 GCF_001515625.1 Sinocyclocheilus rhinocerous | reverse complement strand
CTGCTGGCCTCACTAACACCTCTTCCAACAGCAACCTAGTTTTCCCAGGAGGTCTCCCATCCAGGTACTGACCAGGCTCAACCCTGCTTAGCTTCAGTGGGCAACCAGTCTTGGGCTGCAGGGTGATATGGCTGTGGATTAAAATCCCACTGTTTATGCCTTTTCATGTCTATTCATGTCTTTTTATTTTTTTAAAAACAGGACTTTTTAAAGTCCCGATGTCCTCTACAAAGTACATGGCATAGCATATGAATAAAATATAATTTTTCAAAAATTTTATTTTTCAAAATTTTTCT
>NW_015656097.1:0-536 GCF_001515625.1 Sinocyclocheilus rhinocerous | reverse complement strand
TCAATTTCATATTTTTCTCATCAAACAGACTAATGAATAGCTCGAAAACTCGTATGGGGGCAGAGTCTAGACAGTTCTTTCTTCTGTGTAGACCAGCGGTTTTTAAAGTGATAGGGGGTCCGAGAAATAATTTGCTATAGCCTAAAGTATTTCCAGACTGTAAAGTTTTTTTAAAAATTTGCTATAGCCTAAAGTATTTCCAGACTGTAAAGTCGCTTTTTTTTTATCATGATACATAGGCCTACTGTGATTTATTCCAAAGTGACTTATATGATGCATTTAACGTCAAATAATCTAAATGAAGCCTTTTAAAAGGCGAGTATTCGCTGTGGTTCATGTTTGTGGCATGTGCCAGAAAGATGCTCAAGGAGACCGAGACGCGCTAAAGCAGCGCATTCTGTTGTTCTCTTTATTTTTCTAAGGCATGACATTTTGTAGTTATTTTGAACGTAACGTTACACAATCAAAAATATACATTTATACGACTATACATGACAGAGTATTAAGTTATTTCCTCTCGATGGGGAAAAAAATCC
>NW_015656096.1:0-540 GCF_001515625.1 Sinocyclocheilus rhinocerous | reverse complement strand
CAACATGAAGGGGGGTGGTCCGCTGCAGAAAGAGGCATTTGAAAAAGACTGCACTGTTCTCGGTCATCATAGGTATGTGTATAAACACACAACATTTACCAGAGAGCTTCTCTCTTTTTTAACACACTGAATGGTGATACACTATATATCTCGTTTTTGTTTTTAGTTGGCATCCAAGCAAAATAGAATGACTCCCTGTCACAATTAGTGTAATTAAAGTAAAAAATTATGTCAAGCATTTCTTGTGCTTTTTTCTTTCTTTCTTATTTGGCAGATGCTGTGATGACCAAATTCCCTGCAGCAACAGAGTTGGACTTGAGGAATGCAGTTGGGAGGCATTTTAAACAAGAAATAAAACCAATAATTAATAATTTCCTTTAAGTTCACTGTTGGTTGTTTTATTTGTTAAAAGTAAACCAACAAAAGGGTTCATCTTTTTTATGTTGTCATTTATCCGTAATGTTTTAATGTTAAGTGTGATAATTTGTATTAGATTTAAGTTATTTAAAATATTTTATTTTTATATTTTTATTATCTTAA
>NW_015656095.1:416-554 GCF_001515625.1 Sinocyclocheilus rhinocerous | reverse complement strand
AAAAAAATAAGAAATCAACACTTTTTCACACCACTGTATATATATTAGGGCTGCACAATTAATCGAATTTCTAATCAGTATTACAATTATGGATGCCACAATTACGTAATCATTCAAAGCGGCAATTAATCGTTCAAA
>NW_015656095.1:0-221 GCF_001515625.1 Sinocyclocheilus rhinocerous | reverse complement strand
TTCTTGTCATGGTGATCGGCCGATACCGATGCCGATTCTGATGCTTCAAGCCAGAGATGGGCACTCGAGTTAGTGACTCGGGCTCGAGTCACATTTTTATAGACTTCAGACTTGACTCAGACTCTACCTGAAATTACTCCAGACTTGACTCGAAAATTTTAAAAGCAACTCGAGTATTTTATCCTTAAATACTTATATAACTGATATTCAAAAGGCGGACC
>NW_015656094.1:0-1027 GCF_001515625.1 Sinocyclocheilus rhinocerous | reverse complement strand
AGATTTAAATGTAAAAGGCACGAGAGCCGACTGTTTCTGTCAGTGTTAAGTTTCAATTTAAAATATTTGTGATAACCTAACACAAGAAAGCTATATGCTGTATTCAAATGTGTTTCCACTTGCTTGAGCAATTTAATATACACATCTAAAAGCCAAATGCATTTAATACGCTGTTTATATTAATTGAGTTTAAACGTGAATATGTCTGAAAGATTGTGTAACTGTACTGTGATAAAAGAGGATCACAATGCTGAAAAAACAAATAAAAATAGGTCACCAACTTTATACTTGAACAGCAACTAGAAATAACAAAGACTAAAAAAGATGAAATTACTGAAAAGCCTTAAATCTGTCATTTGATTGATTTATTGATTTACATTGCACAACGTGTACGCTATTTGCTTATAAAGTTTGTAGACTATTTTCAGTCTTTTTGATTCTATTAATTTTCTTATGTGTCAGTAATTTGCTATGATTGTTTTTCATGTTTTCTTACAAGGCTACGTGTTCATAGTTCAAAATTCTGAAATAAAAAATATACCAAAATAAACCTTTAAAGAAATCAAGAAAATAAATAAATATGTAAGCACAAACCCAGTGTCTTTCTCCTCTGTAAAAATTGCTGTAATCTTTTTGCAAGCACCATATAGGCTACACTTATAATCTTCTGTAAACGTATAATTTACAAAAGTTTATTGCTCATAGGGTTTTGTGATGTTTTCTTGTTGTTTCATATGCATTGCATTACTGTTCTTCAATTTACCCTCGGCATCTGGTGTTTCATGAGACCGTTTGGTTCAGTCAAAAAAGTGTGTGTTAGTGTTGACAAAGAGACCCATCAAACATTGACCAGAAACCTTCATATGAACACACACACACACACACACACACACATTCTAACTCATAGTTGTATTGGAGGAGCTTTGAACTGCTACTCCAGCAAATATTTAAAAAATCATAATCCTATACGGGAAATACACATAAGTCCTAAATTTGTGTTTGTTTGTTTACAACATTAATGTCTGTT
>NW_015656093.1:0-4793 GCF_001515625.1 Sinocyclocheilus rhinocerous | reverse complement strand
GAGGATAGCATGATAGACTCATGATAGCATCCATTACCATCTACAATGCTTGTCTGTTATCTAGGTAGATCAAATTCTCAACTCTTGATATTTACTTTCTCAGCTTTTGTCCTCCAACCCTATGCTTTCTCTTTCTCTGGTGGAGCACGTTCAGATAATCAACTCAGTTAGCACGATAGTAATGCCGCGTTCCAGAAAAGGTCAGAAAAGAGAACATACAAGTTGAAAAGTCCCACTTCCAACTTCAGTGAGTTCCAGTCAATCGCACATCACGTTAACATATTTCTGTCAATTACGGCAAAAAGAAGAAAAAAAACTAAACAAAATACTTCCTTTGGTTTTGAAAACGGCTGAAGAAAAGCTAAAATTAAGGTATTATAAACTTAATGTCTAAAGTTTTTAAGTTTGACATAAGGTAGCTCCACACTATGCTCGTTGGAAGCAGTGACGTCAAATGACGCTTTGTTGAGGTCGGGGTAGTTCAATCTGCCCTGAGTTCACAGGTCGGATATCCGACTTCAAGCGGTGTTCCAGATGTTATTTCCAAGTAGGAGGTGGGGAAAATCCTAATTTTGAGTTGTCTGGAATATATAAGTATATATACAGCCAATTTACCATTATCCCACAAGAGTTTTTTGGCATCCCTCCTCCACCCAGCTGCTCACTCCTAACTATTTCTATCTCAGCTTGGGATATGGGGAAGTCCTCTGGGTTCGGGCTAAATTTAGAGCTCGGATCCCTCCATTCGGACAGCATGCGAAATATTCATACTGTTTTGAATGTATTTGAATGTATTTGATTATATGTAAGTGCGAACTCGTGAATTTTGATTAGAACAGGGGTGTCCAATCCTGCTAATGGAGGGCCACTGTCCAACAAAGTTTAGCTCCAACCCCAGTTAAACACACCTGAACCAGCTAATCAAAGTCTTACCTGGCATACTAGAAATGTCTAGGCAGGTATGTTGAGGCAAGTTGGAGCTAAATTTTGCAGGACAGTGGCCCTCCAGAACTGAGTTTGGGCACCCCTGGTTTAGAATGTTGGCCATATAGGCAGTAGATGTTAGCTCACTAGGTTTTAAAACACTTGTATGTCATCCTTGTTCCTTAAATAAGACATGCTTATAAACGAAATGTTACTGGTAAAAGATCCTAAAGATTAATTTATGAGCTGACTCTTCAACAGAATTTGTGGTCAGTTAGCAGAAACACCAAAAGCACAAAGAAATGGCATTTTTCAAGAGCTTCCAACAGAGCCTTCCTTCTGTCAGTTCCCTCCTGGACACTGTCTCAAACACCGTCTCAACTGCCGTAGATGATTTGTCCTCTGCGGTGAGTGATGCCACCTACACTGTCAGTGACCAACTAACGGAGCAGGTCAATACAATCATCAACAAAGTACAGACCGAAGAGGATGACAAATCCAGGAAAGAGGATACTGAAGGTTCTTCAGAAGAAGTCCAAAATGAGAGGAGGAACAGCAAGCTGAAGCGTCAGGAGACAGAAGGTAATGCTGCAGACAGTGGAGAAGGTCGAAAAAGCCAAAAATCAAAAAAGAACTCTATGTGGACTATTGAAATAGTTGAAGAGGAAGTCCAGAGGGAGAAAGAAAGAAAAGCTGAGGAGGAGGAGTGGGAGTGGTGTTACGCTCCCTCTAAAGGTTGGTATCGTAAAAGGAGGGACCCAAACCAACCACAAAGCTCATCTCCGACCTCAGACAATCAGAAAGAGAACAGTGACCAAGCATCAAAAGAGGCAGAGTCTGTCGCTCAGGAAGAGAATGCTTCCTCTTCTGGCAAACACAATAATAAAGGTGACAACCACAATGAAAATGCTAATGGCATGGACCCAGGTAATAGTCAGGACTCTCAGGAAATTTCTGGTGATACTGATATATCAGCATCAAAGCATGAAAAGAATGGAAAGCACAATAGTGTTGAAGAAGATGGTACAGGCAGAAGAAAATACCAAGGAGGTAAAGGTGAGACTGTATGCTGGACTTGCCGTGTTGTGCTCTTCTGATGAGATGGATCTATATCACTGGTTCTCTTTGTTTTTCATTGTTCTCTTGATTCCACACTAGTTTTCAACCAAGGACACACAAATTAATCTTTCTCTTTATAATATTTGCTGTCTTACTCCTGACTAGGGCCGTCATAATTGGAGAACTACTAGGAAAATTGCTCTGCGGTGAGTGATGCCACCTACACTGTCAGTGACCAACTAACGGAGCAGGTCAATACAATCATCAACAAAGTACAGACCGAAGAGGATGACAAATCCAGGAAAGAGGATACTGAAGGTTCTTCAGAAGAAGTCCAAAATGAGAGGAGGAACAGCAAGCTGAAGCGTCAGGAGACAGAAGGTAATGCTGCAGACAGTGGAGAAGGAGAAGGTAGAAAAAGCCGAAAATCAAAAAAGAACTCTATGTGGACTATTGAAATAGTTGAAGAGGAAGTCCAGAGGGAGAAAGAAAGAAAAGCTGAGGAGGAGGAGTGGGAGTGGTGTTACGCTCCCTCTAAAGGTTGGTATCGTAAAAGGAGGGACCCAAACCAACCACAAAGCTCATCTCCGACCTCAGACAATCAGAAAGAGAACAGTGACCAAGCATCAAAAGAGGCAGAGTCTGTCGCTCAGGAAGAGAATGCTTCCTCTTCTGGCAAACACAATAATAAAGGTGACAACCACAATGAAAATGCTAATGGCATGGACCCAGGTAATAGTCAGGACTCTCAGGAAATTTCTGGTGATACTGATATATCAGCATCAAAGCATGAAAAGAATGGAAAGCACAATAGTGTTGAAGAAGATGGTACAGGCAGAAGAAAATACCAAGGAGGTAAAGGTGAGACTGTATGCTGGACTTGCCGTGTTGTGCTCTTCTGATGAGATGGATCTATATCACTGGTTCTCTTTGTTTTTCATTGTTCCCTTGATTCCACACTAGTCTTCAACCAAGGACACACAAATGAATCTTTCTCTTTATAATATTTGCTGTCTTACTCCTGACTAGGGCCGTCATAATTGGAGAACTACTAGGAAAATTGTCTTGTGACCAGGATGGCCCACTAGGGTTCTCTATGGTAGTGTTTCCCATCCCTGGTCCCTGAGTACCCCCAACCCAAAACCGATCTGAGAATATCAGAATAGGTTAGATTTTTTCCTGCTTACATGTTCATAGGTGATATCCAATCTGTGCTGTATGGGAGAACAAAAAAACGTAATTGGGTCACTTGAACCATGTGATGTAAATGCGGCCATAATGTGCAGAGTTGGAGGTACTCTTGCTCAGACTTGTACCTGGAGATCTATCTTCTGGCATAGTTAACCTTCAACCCTAATCAAATACACTTGAACCAGCTACTGAAGACTTTCAGGAACACTTGATAGTTACAAACATTTATTTTATAGCAGGCTTGGAACTCTTTAGAAAGACAGATCTTCAAGAACAGGAATGAGCATCCCTGACCTACTCATTGGACCCAGGAAAGATGGGGCAGAACTATAAAAATTGTGTCCCAGACCATGTGAATTTTATTGACGGCCCTGTTTTTACTGGTGTTTTCCTATTTATAGGTGAAGTGTGTAAAGTTTTCGCTGTTAAAATACTTTCATATCCAAATTTGACATTTAGAGATAACTTTAAGCCATTTATTGGCTGACATCTCGAAGAGTAAAACACTGAAGCCAACTTTTCAACTTCTAGCTCAACAAAGCATATCACTTTTGTGGTGGTGTTACCTGTTTGCTCAAACATTGGAAGTGGGTTCGGGGTGTGGTGAAGGTTTGAGTGTGTGGGAAACCTGTTTGGAAACAATAATTATTTTGTGTTTGATACCAGTAGTTTGTTTGGTACCGCCAGTGTCTCAGAAATTATACACTTCACCTTTAAAAATGTTAGTCGTTTCCGATGTGTTCTTCTATGAGAATCATGGCCCCACCTTCAGATTCACCGATGAAACTGTCGAAATCTACAGTGTTGTTATGTCTCCAAGAGAGCTGTTCACTGCAGTTTATGTTGAGACAAATATTTGTAAAAAACTTTTTTTTCACAAATCCCATGTTTTTTGACATGAGATTTTTTCAAATTAATTTTGTTTTCTTTGAGTCAAAGTATGCAACGCCACACTGATAAACAAGACACCTGTCATCCATTTCTCTTTTTTCCCCATTCCTGTCTGTTTGGATTTCCATTCACTATTGTCCATAGTGTCCTCTTTTTAGACCATTGTGAAGTAATATTTTCAGTTGATTATTAAAATTTCATTTCATTGTCACATGAATGAGTCATATCACTGATGGTTTTAATTATGAGGAGCAAGGAGGACAGTTCAAGGATTCTCAGGCTGGGGTTTGGCTCATTTTGGCCACATCTGGTAAGTTTGCCTTTGAGTTTGCCTGTAATTGGAGACACTGAAAGCCTGAATACTGACATATACTTCTCATACTATACGAGAAGCCAGGCTACTTCAGTGGGTGTTGTATCATGAGGAATCATATTGCTTGTTCTTTGGAGATAAAATATCATAGTAGAACTCGAAACGTCTCAGTTACGTACGTAACCCTCGTTCCCTGATGGAGGGAACGGAGACGTTATTTCGATGACGACATTAGGGGTCTTACTTGGGAGCCCGAATCCTCTCAGATTAAGAGAAATCGCCAATGAAATTTGGCTAGTGGATTTTGCATACCTGAGCCACTCCCCGTGCATATGGATATAAATAGGCGACAGGTGCATCCACTCATCAAGTTTTATGCTGAGGAGCCGAGAACTTGTCCCTGGCAACCAGCGAT
>NW_015656092.1:0-4949 GCF_001515625.1 Sinocyclocheilus rhinocerous | reverse complement strand
CTACTCGGGGAACCATGGTTACATAAGTAACCTGAGACGTTCACTGATGTATTTTGCAATTTCCAGGAAACTGGAAGTGGAGCATGTCCCAGTGTCACAACACAGGCCGGAGACAAGGGATTAGTGCAAATAACAGGTAAGTTTATTGAATGAGTTGTAGGTAGTAACAGCTTGAATGGTGAGTATTGACTCTTGGAATGGCTCTTATGAATGGTGAGTATTGACATGTGGAATGGTTCTGGGTTCTTATCTGAGGTAACCGGTGTTGAGTCTGTGATAGGGTAATCGGGATTTGTGCAGGAGTCGAGGAGAACTGGATCGGAAGAGCGCTGGAGCATCTGAGGGTAAGTACAGACAGGTTAGTAGCAGGAGTAAGTCTGGTAAGTTCGGGTAAGTGAACTGTAGACCAGACGATGAGTGTCTGAGTGGAGTGTGCTTATGAAGGAGTGCTGATTGCAGGCTGCAGGTGCGGGTGAGCAGTAATCAGGTGACTGGGATCTGGTGTACGTCGGGACTGGTGACTGTGGTGATGACAGTGATTGTGATGGTGCAGAATCCAGCAGTCTGCTCTCTTTAGCTCTCGTGGTACTGTAATACCACCAGTATAGAGTAGCGCGGGAGCTGCGTGGAGTAGAGGTCTACACGGAGGACCCGAGACCCGAGGACCCGGGATCCGTACGGGTTCGGGGCTATATTTTAAATGGTCAGCCGGGTCCGGGTCGGGTCCCAATCTATTACTTCGGGTCCCAGGTCTGTTTAACATTGTGTGTAATACCCGAGTCGATCGGACTCGGAGAGCACCCGGCCGTTATCAGAGTCAGTCAGCGCTGTGCGTGTGTTGTTTTGTAACTTTCAACTTGTAAAATTAGGATGAGAAAAGTGTGAGTCGGTAATCTGAAATAAGGTCGAGAAAAAATAAAAAAAAACACGGGTGACGTCATCAGAAGCAGGGTGGGTGGAGTTAATGCACACGCACGGTGATAATGGATACCTTCATGAGTGATGCGAGTTATTATTGATTATTTTTTTTATAATATTATGAATGAACCGTCTTGTTGTTATATCTAAAATTTTTGCTCAGACTCGGCTCAGAGAGCACAGAGATGATAGCAAATAAGTAAAGCTAACGTCAGCAGCCATGGCACTGGACGAGCAATCGTTATTATAATCCAAATGGGCAAACGGTCTAAATTATTATGCAAGTTGACTCGAGATACAAAAAATGCAAAACTGCAAAGTCGCATTTGTCATCCGTCACCGTGACAGCAAGTGGACTTTTGAAACTGGAATAATGAGTGGATTACGCATTTCAATTGGCAAGAGAGGAATAACACGGATGGAACTTTCTTGGCAAGGAGGATTGTGTGCATCACAGTCAGGTACAAGGGAGAAGGCTTCTTACATTAGGTAAGACAAAAAGTTTAATTTTCGCAACTTGTTAATAGCAATTTGCTGTGGAATATGTGCCGATCGGGTCCATCTTGCAAATAATTGACGGTCCGCGTCGGTTCCGGGTAGTACATTTTTGACATTTCTCGGTTCTGCACGGGCCCGGGTCCAACTTTCAAAATAATAGACGGGTCCGGGTCGGTTCAGTGTACGAATTTTTGGACCCGTGTAGACCTCTAGCCCTCACGCGGCGATGGGGGCGACCACGGCCTCTGAGGGCAGGACGATTGGGATGGGTGCGATGAAATGAAAGGTAGATCTCCAAGAACAGGAGCCCTATTCTGATGGGACTACATTACCTGGAGAAATTTGTGATTCACTGATGTATTTAGCAATTTCCAGGAATCTGGAAGTGGAGCATGTCCCAGGTTGGTCTTGAACCTGGGTCCCTTTGAGCAAAAACACTCATCATATGTTTAAAACAATGCAAACATCTGTGATGAAAGCCATTTTGCTGTCATACTTTATTGAAGCACACATGTAACAGACAATACATACTGAAACATCACATTTCCATTATTGCCCGCTATTTGTAAATGTTTATATTACCAATTTTGACATGAAGATGCAAGAAATCTTGTGGCTTTTTTTTTTAATCAAACAGGTGCAAAGCGAACAGTTTTCTGTCAGCGATTAAAAGGAATTGTACGGCTGTGCAAACTAGCTGCACAGAAATACACTGCGCTGTCCTCAGTATTTATGTTGGATATAAGAAGGAATGCATCTTTTGTAGCATCTCCTGTGATGTTAAATCGAGGTTTGAATTTTTCCTCTTCAGAATCTGTGCCATAATTGAGCATTCCAATAAGTTCTAAAGAACTGCCATTTCTTTTCTGTTGATACCAGTACATGTACTGATAGCTGCTGTCACCGTGACGACAAAAAACCTTTGCCTCTTTCTCCTCCACTGTCCGTAGAAGATGTTTGGGAGACTGCTGAATGACAGGAGAACAAACCACACAAACTACAAGAGAGTGGGGAGACCATAAAAATCAATATAAGATAAAGAACTTAATTGACTGCATTGCACTGGAAACACTTACCTGGTAGCCAGTAAGTAGTGATTATAGTTAAAATGATTGATCTGATCATGCTGATAACGTTCAACAAAGGCAACAGAAGAAATAACTTTAAATTCTCAGTGCAATAGCTGCCTCTCTAAATTGTTTCTTCAGCAGTCATAAGAGGGAACAGCTTGAGGCTAAGACTGTTGTTCACCTCAGAAAGAAACCACCTAGATGTTAGGTGTTAGGTGGTTGCTTATTGGTCCAAATCAGAAAAGGTCACCCCCAAACATCTGTGATATGCTAGTCACAATACAACTCTGTATCGTCATTCGGTGCAAGTAAATGTGATTATTTTAATCTTCTGTATGCAGCAATTATGTTGGATCATTTAGGAAAAAAAATACCTAACCTAAAGCTGCACAATTTGAGGTATCGGTCATGTCTGTAACATAAACAGGGCAGGATGAGTTAAGAACTGAATTTTAATACAAGTGCATTAGTCCATAGTGCAGTTTTAAGATAAATCCAAAATGCATTTCAGTTCACAAACAAAGGTCAATCCCGTTCTGTCACTATGTAATAAAGTATTATAGAAATGTAAAGTATGTGCAATGTTTATAAATTATGCAGGCAAGAGTTCGCTGCTAACATGGCTGATCTTCAAGCAGGAATGAAAGGATTCAAAAATGACCAGTATTCTTTCTTTTTCTTTCGTTCTTTCTTTCTTTCTTGGCTCCTTGCCTTTATTTGAGAGGACAGTGGAGAAGTGCCAGGAAAGTACAAGGAGAAAGAGATGGAACTGGACTAGAACATGTTCTTGAACCTGCGATCATGATGCTGCTGTTCTCCATTAAACCCCATATATGCTGAAATTTCACGTTTGCATTAGTGCCCTCTATCTGTTATAACAGTTATTACCAGTGTTGGCATAAATATTCAAGAAACCTTGTGGCCTTGTGGAGAACTTTTTTTTTTTTTTTGGTCAAACAGGTGCAAAGTGAACCATTTTTTGTCAAAGGTTATAGAGAACAGTACAACTGTGCACACTTGCTGCACAGAAATACACTGCACTGTACTCAGCAGATATGCTGGATATGATCAGGAATGCATCTTGTGTGGCATGTCCTGTGATGTTAAATCGAGATTTGAATTTTTCCTCTGGAGAAAATGAATCATGTGTCAGCATTCCAATAAGCTCCAAAGAACCCATATTGCTTTTCTGTTGATACCAGTACAGATATGGATAGCTGCTGTCACGATGATGACAAGAAAGCTTTGCCTCTTTCTCCTCCACTGTCCGTAGGAGATGTCTGGGAGACTGCTGAATGACAGGAGAACAAACCACACAAACTACAAGAGAGTGAGGACAGCATAACAATACATGTACATTAAATAGCTTAAAACGGCATTTTATTGGAACTGCTTAGCTATTAACATGAAAATAATGATTATTGTTAAAATTATTGCTCTGATCATGATTATATTAACCAAGCAACAGAAGAAATGACATTAAATTCACAGTCAAGGGTTGCCTTTCTAAATTGTTTCTTCTGCAGTTGAAAGAGCTTTTCACATATCACATCACATATCTTGAGGCTGAAACTGTTGTTCACTTCAGAAAGGGTCCACCTAGATGTTAGATGTTAGGTGGTTGCTTATTGGTCCAAACTAAAAAAAAAAACCCACCTCCAAGTGTCTGTGATATTCTAGTCTCAAGCAGCTCTGGATCCTCGTCCATTGCAAATCTTGTTTCATTTTTTGTATATGGAAATTATTTTGCCTACTGTACCTGCAAAAAGTTCAGGTCACCCTGTTCCAAGCTGGTTAGCTGGTTCAGGTGTGTTAGATCTACAGTAGGTTGGAGCTAAAGGTAGATCTCCAAGAACAGGAGCCCTATTCTGATGGGACTAAGACTACCTGGAGAAATGTGTGATTCACTGATGTATTTTGCATTTTCCAGGAATCTGGAAGTGGAGCATGTCCCAGGTTCGTCTTGAACCAGGGTCCCTTTGAGCAAAAACACTCATCATATGTTTAAAACAATGCAAACATCTGTGATGAAAGCCATTTTGCTGTCATACTTTATTAAAGCCCACATGTAACAGACAATACATACTGAAACATCACATTTCCATTATTGCCCGCTATTTGTAAATGTTTATATTACCAATTTTGGCATGAAGATGCAAGACATCTTGTGGCGTTTTTTTTCTTTTTTTTTAATCAAACAGGTGCAAAGTGAACAGTTTTTTGTCAGCGATTAAAAGGAATTGTGTGGCTGTGCAAACTAGCTGCACAGAAATACACTGTGCTGTCCTCAGCATTTATGTTGGATATAAGAAGGAATGCATCTTTTGTAGCATCTCCTGTGATCTTAAATCGAGGTTTGAATTTTTCCTCTTCAGAATCTGTGCCATACTGGAGCATTCCAATAAGTTCTAAAGAACTGCCATTTCTTTTCTGTTGATACCAGTACATGTACTGATAGCTGCT
>NW_015656091.1:8137-10703 GCF_001515625.1 Sinocyclocheilus rhinocerous | reverse complement strand
CTTGGCCACTCTAATCTCCTTATTCAGTGTGTTTCTGGCCTGATTTTACAAGACTCTGTCCCCTCTTTTGTAGGCGTCCTCTTTGGCCTGACGAAAATGACGAAGTTTTGCTGTAAACCATGTCTTATCATTTTTGAATCTCATCCCTGGTAAAACTGATCGTGTTTGAGAAACAAAAAACAGGAAAAACTAACAAAAACAGTACAAACACTGGACAGCCAAACACTGAGGCTGCCGTCTGCGGCGCCATCGGTTGGAAATCCTGTCTGCAATGGTGTGTGGAGCAATTTGTATACCTGTGCAAATTACACACAAAAAAGTGTCTTTCATTGTTTTCCCAAGAGTTGCTCTCTGTGTTGCTCCCACTGTGCTGGAGACAGTCTCCTGGATATGACGAGACACAGCCTCAAGACCATGGAAGGCCTCCAATATTTCTTCAATTTGATGCTTCATGTCTTGCAGTCCAGGGCTGTGTTTCTCAAAAGTATCGTAAGCCTAAGAAGATCGTAAAAACGATCGTACGACTGATCTTAGTATAACGGTCCGTTTCCCAAAAGCATCGTAACTTAAGTAGCACTTGAAAATCTTCATAGATCTACGAGTGCTCTGGAGTAATCGTAAAGCCCTAAGTGCATCGTAAGAAGACAGAGTTATGAGGTCACCTGCAGGACAACCGGCAGATTGCACCTTTAACTATATTCAAGTTCAATGTGATTATGATATAAGGTTTTGATTGTACTTATCTTTATTACTCTTTTTTGTTTAAATTAATTTATGAAATAATTAAAAAGAAAAGGGAAGAAAATGGGAAAAAAAACATGATATCATAAATATGTATACATAGAATAGTGCTGATAAAACATGTCTGCAATAAACTTTTTTTGTCTGTACCTGTAGACATGTATTGGCTAGATGAAGTACATATATTTGTGCTACTATCACCCTTAATATATACACTTTATATATTAATAATATCTAAACTTGCATGTTTATGTTTGAAAATAACCATCAACCATTAGTCATTCACTTCAGAAACACTTGGAAGAACTCATAAGAATTCTTATAGTAATTCATAGGGCCTTAGGCCTTGGGTGGTTCAACAAACACATGGACATCAAAAACTTTTAATCAACATAGTTTTATAGATTTGAGTTATTGATTGAGTTCCCCAGGACCTGCAAGAGACATTGCACAATGGGATGAGAAATAACTACATATATAAAACATTTCACATTGCACAAGAAATTATAGAAACTTAATTTAAACACCATAAAACAATCTGAATATTACCTGACTGTTCTGGTAAGATAACTGGCACAGAAATGGAGGGCCGTGCAAGCCTCATCTCCTTCAGTACAAGTCTCCTCTCCTCTAAAGCCAGCTTGACCTTCTTGAAGTAAATGAGCTGCTGTTGAAAATTGTTGTTCCTCTTATTAGCCTCTTTAATACATTATCTAATGTCTTTCAAACATCTCTCCAGCTGCACTAAGTCCTGACTACAACCACAGACATTCCCAAACTGCTGAGGTGTTGTGGCTGCGGTCTGCACAACTGAAGATGGAGCTGAGGCCTGAGAGGGTTGTTTGGAGGACTAGGAGATGGATGGTGCTGGGAGATGGCAGGTGAAACTGATAGTTCCTCTGAGCATGAAGACCCTGACTCAGGCTCAGGTTGAGGCATCCCAACTCTTCCATGGAGGTCAGTACCACCACAAATGCCATCTGGAGTATTGACAAGGCCTTTTCTTCCTCTGCTGTGAGAAGGGGGAGTCATTGGTCCAACCACCTGTTTTTTTCATTGCCATCCTCTGCAGTGCCCTCTTCCTTTTTGCCAGGCTTGCAAAGTCCTGCCACTTCTTGTGGGACCTCCTTCCCTTAATCCCTTAACACCCCTGGTTGCAGTTAATTTTGTAGCAAAGTCCTCCCATATGTTTTGTTTTTCCTTATTTGTATGGTGTCCTTTAAATCTGCTAAAAATGACATCTTTGTTTCGCTCCACCTCCTCCAGAAGAACATTAGTTTCATCTTTTTGAAAGGTATTTTATTTCTAATCCACATTAGGTGACGACTATTAGGTTCAAGGATACGATTCTAAAAGGTAATATTTCAGCACTTGACAAACGGATAGCGACTCTTAAGTAGCACGTAGATGCATTTTTGGGAAACGCACGTGGAATTGCAGCGAGCGTTCATTACTTCGCACGTAGAGAGCGCTCTTAAGAGCTAGGATCAGTCACATGAATCAGTGGCGTTCCATCCATATAAGCTGCGAATGCTCCGCATACCCAGGCCATTTGAGAGAATAAGTTCACGGGATAATTCATATAAACATGATTATAAGTTGATCCCTTGTCATTTGAAATGTAACTTAAAGCTTAAAGTGTTAGGAATAAGTACGTAAAATGATTTTTTTGCCAAACGGCAGTAATTTTCTGTAAATCTACGTCATTTATGGTTGCTTCCGGGCGAGCGGATTGTAGGCAGCCTCCTCGCCTCCACTCGGTTGCTATGACTCGTCAGGATTATAGCGCGTTCTCAGTGATTTGCTGGTCTGCGGCAGATTTAAT
>NW_015656091.1:0-5236 GCF_001515625.1 Sinocyclocheilus rhinocerous | reverse complement strand
ACTTGACATGAACAGACTTGACTTGACATGAACAGACTTGACTTGATGAGGCATGAACAGACTTGACTTGACATGAACCAATAATCTGAGACTTGACATGAACAGACTTGACTTGACATGAACAGGCTTGACGAGGCATAAACGGACTAGACTCACCGACAGCGGGTTACAACTTCAATACACGACAAGAGACAATGGCAACACGAGGGCTACTTATAGCAAACAAGGAGGGTCACATGACATGAACAAGCCAATGGGAAACAAGACTCTTGATGAATTAAAAACTTGGTAATTTTCTCAAATTAAATAATAGTAAAACATAATTTTTTTCTCATTGGTACAAGAACCACAATAGATAAGTCAAACATTTCCTCTGTCATAATAGACAATTGTCCTGTTCCTCTGTTTAATCAGGTTAAAAGTTTGGGTTTCATCCTCGAAAAAAGCACATTTTAACACAGGGTGTCCGCGGATCCTTAAAAAGTCTTAAATTCCATAATATAAAAATAAGGCCTTAATTAGCATTAAAATGTCTTAAATTCGCATTTCAAAGGTCTTAAAAATTTAATCTAACCGACCCTGTAAAGAAGATTTTATTTTTGTTATGAAATCAATTTGAAATCTTTTCGTCTATTTGTCACGCAGAACGAAATAGGCGGAACCAACTAAAATACGCGTTCGCGGGGAGTTCGTTTAACACAGGCTTTACGGTAGCTACGTGGAAAAGTTTGAGCTTTAGTCTTTAGCCATGGGGAAATGTAAATTTAATGAAAATTGGTTACATAACCCTAATTTTGCGCCGTGGTTAAGACCAGTTATTGGCAATGTGTTCGAGGTCCGGTGCATATACTGTGCAAAAAAATTTTTAAACTCGCAACAATGGGGATGAAAGCTTTGGAGACCCACATGCAGGGTGAAAAACACAAAGCGGCTGTGGAAACCTGTCGGCAAACACCTGGCGTTTCTCAGTTCTACTCCGTCGCGCCCACAGCAGTAGGCCGCAAAAAAAATTTAAAACTCGCAACAATGGGGATGAAAGCTTTGGAGACCCACATGCAGGGTGAAAAACACAAAGCGGCTGCGGAAACCTGTCGGCAAACACCTGGCGTTTCTCAGTTCTACTCCGTCGCGCCCACAACAGTAGGCCAACCACAGAGCGCTGCTGCATCCCAAACACCGGCGTCTGCATCAGCTTCAAGTTCAAGCACCGCGGCTTCCGCTCCAGCAGACATCAGAGCAACGCTTGGCTCCACCGCAGCACTCAGAGCCGAGGTACTCTGGTGTCTGCATACGATAACGAAGCATCAGTCGTATAATGCTAACGAGGCTGTCGGGGACATTTTCCGAACTATGTTTCCCGACTCTGAAATCGCTCGTACATTTGCGTGCGGTAAAGACAAAACCGCATACATTGCAAGATTTGGACTGGCTCCTTACATAACCAAGCTCCTCGTTGCGGATGTTAACATGGAAATGTTTGTTTTAATGTTTGATGAGAGCCTTAATGAAACGTCCAAAAGTAAGCAGTTGGACTTGCATGTTCGATATTGGGGACAGGATGTCGTCCAGTCAAGATACCTAGGGTCACAATTCATGAGACAGCTCAGGATTTGCTTCACAATTTCAAAGTAAGTACCAACCCATCACAAATCATTTTTATGTGTCATAGCAAGCAATAATTATTCTTATCAGATATGGAGTGTATATATATAAATATAAAAAATACACACCCCATATAGAGAGAGCTATAAAAAATGTTTTTAATTTTGTTTGTTTCATTAACATAATATCTATTCTATTTTTAATACAACATCCTGACTGGTGCAAGAGCAATATGACAAAACTGGTGCAGAAGTTTTTGCAAGCCCAACAGTTGTCAGGAGGTGTCTCTGCTGGTAGGAAAGAATAGTTCAGTTCTATCAAAGTGTAGTAAATCAAGTTATGAAATATGCTATTATTCTAAATGTAAGAAAATGGCTTGTGTAAACATTATGTATTAATACTTTGTATGCATACTTTTTAAAAATAAAATGTAATAGTATTTTTTTCCTCACTGTTGTTTTCTGTAGGTGATGTGATAATCCAGCAGTTTATTGACTTCTTATCTGCTGAAAACGAGACCCTTCTCTCATACCGACCCACAGAGACCAGGCTAGATACATTCTTGCATGGTGTACTTGCCGAGCGCTATGCTGAGTTGTGGGGCTTTTGCAAGAAACTGCTGCTTCTGTCCCATGGGCAGGCTACAGTGGAGAGAGGATTCTCCATTAACAAAGAAGTGGAGACCTACAATATGCAGGAGGAGACAATGGTCACGCATAGACTGGTATGTGATTATGTCAACATCTGTGGGGGGCTCCTCAATGTTTACAGGAGTTTTACCGGAGGCGAACGTAGCAAACATATAAAATACGCCCAGTGGGATTTTTTTATTGGAAGATTAAAAATACGGGAGAAATAGGGGAAAATATTTAAACGGGATGATAGTGGGATAGAATGGTAAAATACGGGAGAATCCCGGGAAAAACGGGAGGGTTGACAGGTATGCTTTGAGCACTCTCTCTTGCTGTGTTACAATCGCCCTTATTGGGCTCTAAGTGGAGGAGAGTAAATGTTCAGTATGTTCAGGAGTGTAAACGAAAATGTTAAACGAAACGAAATTGTTCAAACGAAAATGTTTTACTGAGTAAAAGTGAATGTAATGCTTGCTTTAATCTCTTTATAGTGTTTTTTTCTTCTACTACAAAATGAAGTTGTTTACTAAAATTGGGGAAAAAATGGTATGAATTATAAGCACTTGCGTTGCATTAAAATTACATTAGAGTTTTTTTATTGCAGTTAATTAATATTGTTTTTTATTGGTATATTTAAATGCTTTTTTTAAAGGTTGTCTGCATTTTTTCTAGAAATGCTGTGGAAAACTGATTAAAATAAAATGCAGAGGAAAAACAAATCCTATAATTGGTAGATGACATTTTTATTTAGAAGTGGTAAACATAAAAGCAAGACATCAAGTTCAAGGGTTACTCCACCCCAAAATGAAAATGTTGTCATTAATCACTTACCCCCATGTCGTTCCAAACCCGTAAAAGCTTCGTTCGTCTTCGGAACACAATTTAAGATATTTTGGATGAAAACCGGGAGGCTTGTGACTGTCCCATTAACTGCCAAACAATTTGCACTGTCAAGGTCCAGAAAAGTATGAAAAACTTATCAAAACTTGTCAAAATAGTCAAGGTCAAGAAAAGTATGAAAAACTTATAAAAACTTGTCAAAATAGTCCATCTGCCATCAGTGGTTCAACCGTAACGTTATGAAGCTACGAGAATACTTTTTGTATGCAAAAAAAAAACAAAAATAACAACTTTATTCAACAATTCGTCTCCTCTACTTCAGCGTAGAGCCATTTTGGAGAGTATCCGCTGGAAACAAACTACTTGCGCTGTTCTGTGTCAGCCGCACCAAACGGATACGTCTTCTATGTTTGTTTACGCTTTGATTTGAACAAAAACAGCGTATCCATGCAGTGCGGCTGACACAGAACAGCGTACGCAGTTTGCTGTAAATCTGTTGCTTCTCCCGGGGATAGCTTTTCACTTCTTTTAAATGTTGCAACACTACACATTTAAAGTTTTTATTTAAAAAAAAAAAAAAAATCGTTTAAGATTTGAAAATCGTCTAGTGTGCAGCCAGCCTTATATAGAGCAATCAAGGTCGAGCAAGAAGCGCGCACATTTGGATTGGCGATAAATGAGAACGGGAAGTAAGTTTGTTTTGCGCATTTTCCAGCAACCACGCCGCTAGTTTCAGTTTCACTTTAAATATTTAGGCTGGGCGTTTATAATAAATGTTTATAGTGAATGCCACTATAATCTTTTACTTACATTTTCATTCCTTTTTCTGTTCTGAACACTGCTAAATTTACGGAACTTTTTTTGTGGAAAGAGGGAAATATAAATAGCCTACATGTTTCTAATGTTTTGTTTATTTTACGCGAGTTCTGAATGAAATAATAAAAATGTGTCTTATACATCAATCGACTTGTACACCAATGCAACTTATCTGTCATAAAATGCTCATAAAAAATAAGGGAGAGATGGTACACAAATAAAACTGCCATGTACGTACAAGTATACATACAGTACAGTAGTACGTGAATGTCAATTTAGAATAATAAAAAAGCTTAATTTATCATACTCATATTATGCAGCCCCTCACTTGATGTGAAAAACTTGATGTGGCCCTTGAGTCAAAAAGTTAAATATTACTATATGAACACAACATTGGTGCGTCGGCGTAAATGGTCAAACGAGGACATCCTCTGTTTTCCTTCTGCACGTGTAACAAAGAATAAAATAACTTTTTTTTTACGATGCATCCTATTAAAAGTTTTAGAGTGTAGATTTGAGTATGCAGAAATATGTGGAGTGTTTTAGGCATTGTGATTTGGGGATTTTTGGGACTATTACCTGTTATGTTTTAACTCAGCTGAATTTTGGATTGATGACAACGGCAGAGAAAAATTCATAGACCTTTTTCAGTCAGTAGAAAGTTCTCTTTAATGCCATAAGTTATTGAAACTTTGACATCAATTGATTTCCACCTGTGAACTTTTTAGTGTCTTAAGGACTGTTCCACAGGTGCATGTGCAATAATTGTTTATGATTCATTAAACAAGCACGAAAAACATTGTTTAAAAAGGTATGTGGTCTTTGTGGAAAAGTGCAAATACTCTTTAGTTTACCTCACAAATTTTGTTGTTGTTGTAACTTTGTTTTATTTTTATATTGCTCCTGCTGACTTGAGCCAACCATTTTTTCCTCCTCTCTGTGTCAGCAGGGAAGCCATACATTCGCACTCCCTTCTCAGAACGATTGGAGCATCCCCATGGTGGAGACTATACAAGGACATCGTGGAGAAAAGGACACAGACAACAATTCATTTTATTATAAATTTATTTATAAATGCATTGCTATAAGTATGTGCATAGCAAAAGTCAAAACACACAATCAGATTTTTTAATTGAATATATTCATCTTTTTAATTATTTATTTGTGTGTGTGTGTGTGTATATACACACACAGATGTTTTTAATTTAATATTATTTTTTAAATTATGTATTTGTGTATGTTTTTTAATTGAATATTAATTTTTACATGAACATATGTATTTGTGTCTCTGTGTGTCTATGTGTATGTATGTATATATATATATACAGTGGGTACGGAAAGTATTC
>NW_015656090.1:35937-39676 GCF_001515625.1 Sinocyclocheilus rhinocerous | reverse complement strand
TGTCAGGTACATCACCAGTCATGGTGAATACTTCTACACTACTCGGGTCAATGTAGTCCATATCAAAAACCAAAAATGACTCCATATATAGTTAAAACCCAGGTATTATGAGCAGTAGTAGCAGTATAATTATATATATATAAAATATATAATATAAAATTAAATGACATAAGTAGCTTATATAAAATTACAAAATAAACATTCATCAATCAAGTACTTTTGTAGTTTCACTCAAATAAAAGTGAAAAGGAGTATTTATTTTACTGGAGTAATATTTTATTATATATATCTGTACTTTTACTAAAGTACTTGATTTGTGTACTTCGTCCACCACTGTTATTAACGCTGTAAAATGTTTAATTTAACACTTAGTCTTTCCCACTAGATTTTAAGCTCATTTTTGTCACTAATACAATGCAAACAATCAAAGCTACAGTCTGCTCTACAATCTTGCAAGCTAGATTTGTAAAAATTGACAAAGTCTGGCACATACTTGCTCCATACTCGTGGGACGTTGACGCCGGAGCTAATGAGCACCTGGCGTAGTCCAGTCACGGTCCGTTTTTCCGCAGCTGGGTGGAGGAGAGGGCTGAAGCGTAGGAGGACGCTGGAGAAGGTGGCTGACGCCTGGAAGGCGAAGGTGATGGCGTGCCTCGGTGTCTGGAGGTATGAGCGACGGCGGCGCGGGAAGGCTGGCGGCCCCGTGTTGCAGCCGCGGGCTCGATTATGGTGTCCTGCGGAGCGCTGGTGCGCTGAACGGCGACTGGAGAAGCCGGAGGACCCGTGGCGTCGAACGCGTTGTCGTCTGGGAAAAGTTCAATCTCTGACATGTTTGCGGCGATTGGATGTGCCAATGCTGAAGGACTAGAGATAATGAAGGTAAGGCTGCTTTGATTATTTATAGAGGTTCTCTCTTGTGCTGATTGGATAGATGGTGTAATTACTGATGATGGACTGGCCGTGTTAATTATCTGCGCGTGCTCCTCCCGAAATTTGTTAATAAAACATCACTTAATGAATTAAAAAATCGATTGCAGCTTTCAGACATGACTTTCTTCTCGTTTTAATAGTTCGTTTGAGGCGGTTTCTATTGAGTTATTTTAATGACGAATGTCCAGAGCGCATATTGCCTATGCGAGAGCGCATCAAATGCGCGAGCGCAAATCTCTCTGCTTGCAGGTGGATTCCCATTCATTCACTCTCATAGAAACGCTTTCTATTGATCAGACTTTATATGCGTGTGCTCAAAAAATATTTTCTCTCCCGAGATTAATAAACGCAACCTGGAGTGTGGGCATCCACTGGCAGAAACATAGCCTACTGAATTTGAGGCCAGATTTACTAACAGCTTGCGCCAGGCAGCGCAAACCCTCGTTTGACGTTAAAAAATACAATTAATTAAAGGATTCATTAAAGACGCGCAGTGAAAAAATAGTGATGAAAAGGTGCGTGACACAGCTATTTTTGCGCTGACCTCATATGCGTTTGTAGGAGTGTCCCTTTCAGACGCAAAATTATGGGAGGAGTAGCCTATTTAAATATATCAAGCAACATGATTTACTAAGGTTTGCGGTAGTTCACCGCCCCCCAAAAAGCAAAAAGCGTGGTAGAGGAGAGAGTTTTTTCCCCCACTCATTAATTTATTTGGAATGCCAGAGGAAGACATTATCCGAACATATCCTTACCCTAATTTGCCCTGCTCTTGGTAGATTGCGTTGGTCATTATGGAAATTAGATGTTGTATCAGCGTTCTTTAATTTGCGCATTGTCACCCCACCCCCCCTGCAGAACTTTCCCCCCCATCCGCGCTTTTTTTTTTTTTTTGGACTTGCGCTCCTGCGCTAATTTGCCTTATTTACGTTACGCCACGTTAAGCGTTTTTCTTGTGTTTAAGAATGTTCCCATGCACATTAGGTCACATCTCGTGGTTTCAGGTCCTTTCAGGTTTCTTAAGTGCAATAAGTCAGAGACATGAGAAATGTTAACTCGCAATTGTGAGATAAAAAAGTCACACTTAGATAAAAGGGCTTCCATAGTTATGTCAGAGTCACTGAAACTTGAACTTGTGAATATACTGCATCTCACTGGATAATTACAATAACAGCAAAAGTGATTTTTGGAAATGTAAGCTAATATTTCCCACTGACACACTAAAGCAACAAACATAACTGAAATCTTTTTTTTTTCTTCTTTGATAAATCTAACATGCTTAATATTTTTGCACAGTAGCCTACTGTAGGTCACAAGCAGCCATTAATATAAATTAATGCTACATAAAGCAATTACAGGCACTTACCCTGGACCTGGAATGCTTCTCTGATGCTGTCAGAAGGGAATGCTGACCACCACTGGTCCCACCTCTCTTTTATCTCATAGGACTGTACCAAAAAACAGAGGGGGATGATGTGATCTCAGTTACAAAAGCGAGATTATATTAGTTCAACACCTAAAATCCCCTTATTGAAGTGAATGATTAATGGCTAAGTGTACAGTGTTGCCAGCTAGGCAAATTTGTTGCTAGATTTTGTTTTTCAAAAAGCACCTATAGCAACAATTTGAGCTATTTTTAAAATTTATTTGGCAACTTTTGGCAAATTTGAAAAGTGACTCAAATGATAAAAAGGCATGCATTTTCCAAGCAGCACATCAGCCTGTAGAGAGCTGGAGAGAGGTGCCCAGTCCACACATCACATATGAATCAAGTTGCTATTTGCACTTGTTTAATTACACCTTGTTATTAGTCTATACCTATAATTGTAATAATAATTAAATTATTATTATTAATTAATTAATTAATTAATTATTAGTTATAATAAATGATATAATAATTTCTTAATTCAAAATAAAATAATAATGAATCCATGTCTAATAATTGATAATTGGGTTGCTATGGTTCACATAATAACTCGTGGGGATGTGATAATATGTCATGGCCACAGTATATTAATTTGAGGGAACGTCATATTAACTCGTGGGAATGTGATATTATGCCATATAAGCAAAGTTTTATAATTAATAATTAATCATAGGCGTAATTTGCAGGTGGGACTGATAAGACATGCCCCCACCACTTTTTCAAAGCCGTTGAAAAAAATATAGCATGCAGAAGGCTTATGAGGCAAAGTAAAAGCATCTCCAATCCGTTTTCAGTGGTTTTTAACTGAGAAAAACATGTGTGAAGAGTACAGAGAAAATCACACTGGAAATAAAAGAAGTACTTAGTGTAGGGGCGGTTCTGATTTCCGTAGGTAGACTATTCCAAAGTCTAGGAGCGGCTACGGCGAATGCTCGATCACCCCCTAGACTTGAGTCTGGTTCTAGGAACCACTAAGAGCCTTAAATTGGCAGACCTAAGCGCTTTTCCAGGTTGGTGGTCTATCAACAGATCAGAGAGGTATGAGAGATTTAGATTTGGTATACAGTGTGTATCAGAAGGGGTAAACACCACAATCTCTGTTTTACTCTCATTCAGACTTAAAAAATTTAGGGACATCCATGCTTTAACATCCAAGAGGCAGGTGACCACCGGGTCTAATCCATTCTTATGTTTCAAAGGAAGATATATTTGTGTGTCATCTGCATAACAATGATAACTTATACCATACTTCTCAAAGATAGATCCGAGGGGAAGCATATACAAGGAAAATAACATGGGAGCTAGAGTAGAGCCTTGAGGGACCCCACAGGTCAAAGGTACAGAAGAAGAGTGAAATTTGCAAATATTAACTGAGAAACCCGT
>NW_015656090.1:20064-27427 GCF_001515625.1 Sinocyclocheilus rhinocerous | reverse complement strand
TTTCAAAATTAGTAAAAGAAAGAAAGGACTTCATTTTTACCAGTGTTCGCAACTGATAGAAGCTTGATTTCACAACTTGGTTGACTTGTCTATCAAGCTTTAAGGCACTGTCCAACACCACACCCAGATTTTTCACGTACGGCTTTACATAAGGTGCCAGAACACCAAGATTTAGATTTGGTATACAGTGTGTATCAGACGGGGTAAACAACACCACAATCCCTGTTTTACTCTCATTCAGGCTTTTTAGAAATTTTTCAGAAATTTAGGGACATCCATGCTTTAACATCCAAGAGGCAGGTGACCACCGGGTCTAATCCATTCTTATGTTTCAAAGGAAGATATATTTGTGTGTCATCTGCATAACAATGATAACTTATACCATATTTCTCAAAGATAGATCCGAGAGGAAGCATATACAAGGAAAATAACATGGGAGCTAGAGTAGAGCCTTGAGGGACCCCACAGGTCAAAGGTACAGAAGAAGAGTGAAATTTGCCAATATTGACTGAGAAACTCCTGTTCGTAAGATAAGACAGGAACCAATTTAGGGCTGAACCTCTAATGCCCACTACCTGTTCTAAGCGGGACAGAAGAACATTGTGGTCTACAGTGTCAAAAGCAGCACTCAAGTCTAAAAGTACCAGTGCTACAGAATCTCCAGAGTCGTTAGCTAAAAGAATGTCATTAAACACTTTTAAAAGAGCCGTCTAAGTTGAATGAAATTTTCTAAATCCTGATTGGAATGTATCAAAAATTTTGTAATCAACCAAAAAATGTTGGAGTTGATGAAAAACTACTTTCTCTATAATTTTTGCTAAAAATGGAAGATTAGAAATGGGTCTGAAATTTGATAAATCAGAGGAATCTAAATTGGGCCTTTTAAGTCTGGGTTGTACCGAGGCATGTTTTCAATAGTCAGGAACAACTCCTAACTTTGAGACGGAGGGAGGCGCCAGAACTGTCTGCAGCTGATAGAATGCACGCTGTAGCAGATACAACGATATTTCTTCAAAAGCAGATCGTGGAGACATTTTAATCGTTTATGATCAAAAATCATCATATCGCACACCCCTAACTACCAAGTATAATCAATCTCACACACACAAACAAGCACAAGAAATCACTTCACACTATTAAGCGGCTGTGTTATGAACATGCTAAACTGTATCGCACGCGTGCTACAGCGGTAACTTTATTCATCGCACAGGCCAGTTTTTTCGTAGCACGTGCGACATATATGTCGCACTGTACAGCCCTGGGTTGTACCGAGGCATGTTTTAAATAGTCAGGAACAACTCCTAACTCAAGGCATTTATTAATCAAATTTAAAAGTGTCGGACCCATTACATTGAACACTTGTTTAAATAACCGTGAGGGAATTATATCTAAGGGTGAACCAGTTGGTTTGAGTTGCTTAACAATGTCATTTAGAAAAGAAAGCGAAATAGGTGTAAACTGACTAAAGACACCTGTATGTTTCAATGGCCTGCCAGATCACAGTATAATCGAAGTATAAACCATGGCAGGAGAAGAGCGTATACCTAAAGGGAGACTATAGACAATGGCTGTGTCCCCTTTAAGGCACTGTCCACACCCAGACTTTTCACATACGGCTTTACATAAGGTGCCAGAACACCAAGATTTAGATTTGGTATACAGTGTGTATCAGAAGGGGTAAACACCACAATCTCTGTTTTACTCTCATTCAGACTTAAAAATTTTAGGGACCTCCATGCTTTAACATCCAAGAGGCAGGCGGCCACCGGGTCTAATCCATTCTTATGTTTCAAAGGAAGATATATTTGTGTGTCATCTGCATAACAATGATAACTTAAACCATACTTCTCAAAGATAAATCTGAGAGGAAGCATATACAGAGAAAATAACATGGGAGCTAGAGTAGAGCCTTGAGGGACCCCTCAGGCCAAAGGTACAGAAGAAGAGTGAAATTTGCCAATGTTAACTGAGAAACTCCTGCTCGTAAGATAAGACTGGAACCAATTTAGGGCTGAACCTCTAATGCTCACTACCTGTTCTAAGCGGGACAGAAGAACATTGTGGTCAACAGTGTCAAAAGCAGCACTCAAGTCTAAAAGTACCAGTGCTACAGAATCTCCAGAGTCGTTAGCTAAAAGAATGTCATTAAACACTTTTAAAAGAGCCGTCTAAGTTGAATGAAATTTTCTAAATCCTGATTGGAATGTATCAAAAATTTTGTAATCAACCAAAAAATGTTGGAGTTGATGAGGGTTGTACCGAGGCATGTTTTCAATAGTCAGGAACAACTCCTAACTCAAGGCATTTATTAATCAAATTAATCAAAGTGTCGAACCCATTACATTGAACACTTGTTTAAATAACCGTGAGGGAATTATATCTAAGGGTGAACCAGTTGGTTTGAGTTGCTTAACAATGTCATTTAGAAAAGAAAGCGAAATAGGTGTAAACTGACTAAAGACACCTGTATGTTTCAATGGCCTGCCAGATCACAGTATAATCGAAGTATAAACCATGGCAGGAGAAGAGCGTATACCTAAAGGGAGACTATAGACAATGGCTGTGTCCCAAATCGCTCCCTATACCCCTAAATATGGCACTGCTATACGGGACAGCCATTTGTAGGGGTGTCCAAAACCAGTGTGGATGTTATCGAGTGCACTCATTCAATACCATAATGCACCACAATAACGAGTGAACAACTGATGTACACTCAAACTAGAGAATACCCAAAATGCATTGTGAGGGTCGTGCCTGATGAATTCCTGCGTTTGCCAGAAGATGACGCCTGCAGCTGAATCATCCATCAAGGGTGCAATTTGTGAAGAAAACAGAGGGGGGATGCTTTTGAAAACTTTTTTTTCTCCATAGGCACCATAGGGTGTCATGTAATAAAGTATTTTTTAATATGACCGAATTTGTATTTAACGTGATCACAATTTTATGAAACATTGTAAGTTAGGCCTGTTAATTGTAATGATTTAATTTCCACGTTTATTCAAACAACAAATACATTATATAGAGAAACCGAGCAAAGAACGTTTAGGCTACATTATACTTCAGTCTATAGCACGAGTTTAAGAACTCTCAAAAAACTCCCCCGTTATAAACAGTGAAGCTGTCTATACACTGTATGATGATAAATCTCTATTGTTGACAAGTTCGGGTGAGTAAGGGCAAAACGCACAAGATATACTTTCAGTGCCCTGTAGTTGGCGATATCACTTCTTTTGTAGCAGAAATAAACTGCTGCAGAAAAAGCTAGGTGCCATGCAAAATGTAATGTGTACAGTGGCGGACTGGGACAATAATTCAGGCCAGTAATTTGACTCCATCCCAGGCCACCTCCACTGCTGCCGTCACCGCCACCTTATTCATGTAATCCACAGGACTGCTAATCTTGTAGGCTAACCCTATTAGTTGATGTAACAGGTAGACTACCAGAGGAATTATAAATTAATAAATAAATGAACCCTCAAAAACTCACTAGGAATACACAATCTATTCTACCACACCACAGACAAATATAAAATTTGCTTGCACTTTTTAAAAAGGGATAATAAGAGATACACATTCAAATGTTGAAATATTTATATTTTATGCATTTCCACATGGACAATAATGGCATAAGAACAGACCAGTAAGAGTAAACAGTAAGTAATAAGCACTAGTACACCAGTAGGTGGCACAGTAGCTCACTGCTCTCTGCCATCTTGTCAGTTATGTCATCTTTATAAAGTTCCAGAAGAATCTCCTTCTCTGTTGCCTTTAAAAGGAATGCTTCAAGGTTCTCTTGATTGAGGGAGGTCCTCAGACGGTTCTTCACTAACTTCAGGGTGGAGAAGGTCCTCTCACAGGCAAACTGAGTAATAGATAGTGTGAGGAGAAACTTGTAGGATCTATGTAAAGTGCATGGTCAGGCTTTGCAAACCTTGAACATGGTTAAAAAAAAAAAAAACCTTGTAGGCTAGATATTGTAGGCTAGTTTTTGGTACACTAACACCCAACAGTCTCTAAAATATCTCTAAGAAATCTAAATGTCTGGTCAAATTTGGCACTAGAAAATACTGTATCCCCATCTCTAAAACAGTGTCATTTCTAAGATATTGCAACATGCTCTTTTAAAACTTCTTTTGTTATATTTTTTTAAATATATTTTCTGAACACCATTAGCTTGCACAAAGTGGACTTATTAGGCAACATCTAGCCATGCTGTAGATGCGCGTGTGTAGGTAATTAATTTATATTTATTTTTAAAAAATCTTGATCCTCTAATACTTACACTCTCTATTCTACTTCTATGCTATCTACTTGATTTGTTTTATTTATTATATAAAAACCATGACCCACTAACACTAGCACTCTATATTCTATCTACTTTTTATTCTTTTTATTTATTATAAAAAAAATAAACATGTTACATGTACTGTGTTAGACTAAACGAGACTTATCACAGCACAGCACTTACATATTGTTGCTCGTTGTTGGTTTGATTTTATCTATTGTAAGTCGCTTTGGATGAAAGCGTCCATCTGCCAAATGATTATGTAAATGTGACCGACCTGATTCCTGCGTCTGCGGAATCATTGTGGTGGCAGAAAAACACTGGGAACAAGTGGAGGGAAACGGGTAAAATGAAATAAGACACAAAAAAACAAAACAAACAAAAAAAAATTATTATTGTTGTGCCTTTGGATGTCAGAATCGGAATGCAAATAATTTTTATAGAATACTGTCCTCAAAGATGCCATTTGAAGCTAAACGCAGACGTTTAAACGGACAGACTATTGATGAAACCTGCTATGATTACCATACTTTTAAAGCATAAATTTGATTTAAACAATAAGTCTACATAATATTCACATATGCAGTTCATAGGGGACATATTGTATTAGCCCTACAGTTACAGCATGAAATAGACTAGGCTACTATTTAAACCTATAATAACATTTACCTATTTTATCTCACAATTATGACTTTTTTTCTCGGAAATGCAAGTTTATATCTTCTAGTTCGGACTTTATAACTATTTAAATTTAACTGAACAATTGAAAGTTTGTCAATACTGACGGGAAAAAAGCCAAAAGTGTGGGATATAAACTCATGATTCTGAGCCAAGGGGAAAAGAGGGAATGACGATTTGATTCTTCTTATCAGAATTGTGAAATATAATCTCGGAATTGCGAGAAAAAAAGTCAGAATTTTGAAATACAAACTCAAAATTACCTTTTTTAAAAATTCTTTTATTCCATGGTTTCCATAGACTGCTACTTTAAAATGGTCCCTTTCTGCCACCAGATAGGCTCCGCCCACAAAAATGTCATCATTATTTGCAAACCCCAAATTGGTCTATACGTTCCCTGAAGAGTAGATGTGTAGATAACTTTTCCCCGTTTATGGAAGAAAAAAAACCGAAAAGAAATTAAATATCTGGTAACAGAGATTTGTCTCTCAAGGGCAGAACTTTACTTTCTAAGGCAGAGTGTCTTTCACGTCTCGCGCCATTCCCTGGACTATTTAAGCACCACACTCATTGCAAAGTTTTGTTTTGTCTTGTGACTTCAGCCCTGTATTGCCTTGGATTTACCTGTTGCTGGAGATTGACCCTGCCTGTTTATACCATCTTTTACAACTAATATAGCTGCACATGGATCCCACACATTACAAATACACAGTCATCAAAGAGAAGATGTTATTGAGGGGAAAGGGGACTTTATTGTTGACAGGTAAGTGGACAGGTAACACCTAACTGGGACACACATAATGATGAGAACAGGTATTACAGATGAAAGAAGGCAAAGGTGGTAAGTCAACACAAGTAAGTATAAACCATGGCAGGAGGAAAGAGTATATAGCCTACCCAAGGGGAGAACAGACATTGAGGAAATTAGACAGCATTGTCTAAATCATATGGTTGTTTATTAAGTCATCAATGGTCATTAAACGTTGACTTGGAAACGAGATGGATGGTGTATCATCAGCTACTTTTTATTCTGTTTTGTTGTAGAAATTATTGTATTTTGTTAGACAGAAGTTCAGAATTTAAGTTCAGAATTTAGTTAGGAGTTATAGTATCATGTTGAATTTGTTTGAAATATTTTACATTTTTGATGAATGCATATGTTGTTTGTCACTACATGTCTGCCACTTTAATTAAAATAAAATATTGACTGGGCAGTTTTGAAGACTCACTTCATGAAATGCTGAAAAAATAAAATATTGTAGGATATTACAGATATCTTCAAACATCTAAATCATTTAAATTTTGGGAAACTCAGTACAAAATAAAAAAAAGGAAGGTATTGATAAGGATTACTGTAGCTACACTAAGGACAGCTCACATGTGCTGCACCTGGAATAACAGCTTCTACGTTCAGGAAGGAGTTGCAGGATACTACAGAAGACATTCAAATTCCCTTTAGATGGCTCAACTGGAGTAAATGTGTGTAAAAAATTGAATAGATTTTAATATGTTTTAAATCGTTAGATGATTGTACATGCAAGACAGCGAATATCAGTAACAGTAACCTGTTGTCAGTGACCTGATTCATACAGACATGCCCATATACTTGTAGGTCCTCTCAAAATACAGTCACATTACACACCACAAACCAAATTGAAACTCACAATCACAAACATAGCTCAGAAAAAACACCAAACAGTTAGAGTATATGACTGAAAATGAAAAAGTAAGATTTACAGCATCACAATTTTGAACAAAATCTTAACTGATAAAATAAAATGTCAAAAACAAAATTCAACATAACATTATTCAGGCCATTTAAGTGATATCAAGAGAACAAAAGTATTCATGAATATATAGACTGTAAAAAAAAATTGAAAAATTGTGGAAAATGACAATTACATTGGCTCAGGTAATGACCATATGCAACCAATAAAAAAAGTTTTGATCTCGGCCAAAAATGTATGCAAATCTTGATGGAAATAAATGTTATAATGTTGCATAACATTGTTGAAACAATGCCACAACAATGTTATCAAAGCTAAAGTCGGTCCTACGAAGCACTAGAGTGTGCAACTTTCTTTTGGTCAGGCAGTGTAATGATGACTCCAGCACATCCCAAAGACTTTCAGTGGGTTAAAGCCCAATGAATCTTGACATTTGTGTCATCATGGAATACGGACATGGGTACATCTTCAGACATGCTTTTTTGAGAAATAAAAAGCTATGCACAGCATCAATTATGGTTAAAAGAATTGTTGCCAAACATACAACATGCCAGAAACATATTAAACACTGCAATAATGATTAAATTCTAAAATCTTAAGTATTTGCTTATTTAAATCCAGACTGCGACAGTAGTTTTATTGAAAGAAAAACACTTTTTCATCCTTGTTCATG
>NW_015656090.1:14359-17751 GCF_001515625.1 Sinocyclocheilus rhinocerous | reverse complement strand
ACCATCTTTTACAACTAATATAGCTGCACATGGATCCCACACATTACAAATACACAGTCATCAAAGAGAAGATGTTATTGAGGGGAAAGGGGACTTTATTGTTGACAGGTAAGTGGACAGGTAACACCTAACTGGGACACACATAATGATGAGAACAGGTATTACAGATGAAAGAAGGCAAAGGTGGTAAGTCAACACAAGTAAGTATAAACCATGGCAGGAGGAAAGAGTATATAGCCTACCCAAGGGGAGAACAGACATTGAGGAAATTAGACAGCATTGTCTAAATCATATGGTTGTTTATCAAGTCATCAATGATCATTAAACGTTGACTTGGAAACGAGATGGATGGTGTATCATCAGCTACTTTTTATTCTGTTTTGTTGTAGAAATTATTGTATTTTGTTAGACAGAAGTTCAGAATTTAAGTTCAGAATTTAGTTAGGAGTTATAGTATCATGTTGAATTTGTTTGAAATATTTTACATTTTTGATGAATGCATATGTTGTTTGTCACTACATGTCTGCCACTTTAATTAAAATAAAATATTGACTGGGCAGTTTTGAAGACTCACTTCATGAAATGCTGAAAAAATAAAATATTGTAGGATATTACAGATATCTTCAAACATCTAAATCATTTAAATTTTGGGAAACTCAGTACAAAATAAAAAAAAGGAAGGTATTGATAAGGATTACTGTAGCTACACTAAGGACAGCTCACATGTGCTGCACCTGGAATAACAGCTTCTACGTTCAGGAAGGAGTTGCAGGATACTACAGAAGACATTCAAATTCCCTTTAGATGGCTCAACTGGAGTAAATGTGTGTAAAAAATTGAATAGATTTTAATATGTTTTAAATCGTTAGATGATTGTACATGCAAGACAGCGAATATCAGTAACAGTAACCTGTTGTCAGTGACCTGATTCATACAGACATGCCCATATACTTGTAGGTCCTCTCAAAATACAGTCACATTACACACCACAAACCAAATTGAAACTCACAATCACAAACATAGCTCAGAAAAAACACCAAACAGTTAGAGTATATGACTGAAAATGAAAAAGTAAGATTTACAGCATCACAATTTTGAACAAAATCTTAACTGATAAAATAAAATGTCAAAACCAAAATTCAACATAACATTATTCAGGCCATTTACGTGATATCAAGAGAACAAAAGTATTCATGAATATATAGTGCTCCACTCCTAAAGAACTGTTTGAAATCTTTTTATCAAGCTCAGCAATTTCTGTCTCGTTCCCACAAATATCTTGACATTTCTGTTTGTAGAGTTCTCTGAGTTGAGGCAGTACTTCATGAGATTTATTCTCTAGAGCGATTCTTAACCATTTTAAGAAGTAGGCTCTTTCTGGTGTTGATATTGCACTGATAAAGCAGCTCATGGTAGCAGACATGTCTTTGGTGCATTGTTCTTCTCTGAGTTTATTTTTCTGCATCAAAAGGTAATTTTTGTAGTTCTCAACACTCATATCCCCTACTTTCTTCAACTGACATTCTTCCTTCTCTAACTTGGCCAATTTCATCAATATTTCTCCTTGCAAGGGTAGGTCCTCCTTCTTGAACTGCACTATATAATTAATTTTGGATGTGATTTCATCTGCACTTGCTTTGGCACGCTGACATTCTTCAGCATCCTCATCCACCAAGATTCCCAGTTTTCGTGCAATCTCAGCTAAACGAACAACTGACATTTTGTGATTGTTGTTCTTAATTGCATCTTGCAACTTGCTTTGAATTTTGTCAACGAAGTCTGCATCATTCTGCTTGGCTTTAAAAATGAAATTACTTTTCTTCAGATTGAGCTTGTTGACTGTAGCTTTTATGCTGTTGTTGTTGGAGTCCCCTACAAAGAATAGCTGAGGTGTAGATTTCTGACTGGGGACTGAAATTAACTGTGAATCTAAAAGTTGGGGTTCAAAGAACACAAACACAGCAGTTGAAGCCTCACAAAGAAAGTCATACGGTGTTCTAAAGTTCTGAATGTCACCTCTCAAGTTGGCAATCGCTACAGGTTCAGGAAAGACATCAATGTTCGTGTTTCCACAAGGAAGATACCAGGCCATCTCAACCAAGCCATCTGATATTTTCTTACTGATGTTTCCACAATCCATGTTGAAGTGCACAAAGGTATCAGTGTACTGCTCTGGATTGCTGAGTAACTTATTTAGAATTTCTGATTTGGAAATGTTGCATCTACCAAGTCTCACAAAAGACACTAAAGGTAATTCTGAAAGAGCAATCCTTTCTTCCACAAATGCACTTGGATCTGATAGGGTGTGTGGTATGTATTTTTTCACAATATCTCTCATTGCCCAAAGCATAAGAGTGATCTGACTGTTATCAGTGTTTGGAAGCAGGAGAGGAACAGCAAACTGACACATGGACATTTTTATGATCATTTCCTGCTGAAGAAAACTGTCAGAACAAAGAAACACAGCAGTCAAAATATCTAAATGATTTACTGACTGAGGACAGTCTGATTCAGCCTCCTGATCATCATCCCACTCTGAATCTTCTCCCCTATCTGATGAGGAACACTTAACGCTCCTCGCTGTCCTTTGTAGCATCATCAGTCTCTTCAAGAACAGCCATGGCAGATCTGAAAGGGACTGAACAGACACATCTGTGATACTGGTCTTGTCAATCTGCAGCACTGTGTGTAGAGTGAGCTTCTTATCATAGTACTCTGCCAAACCCAAGTTTTCCAGTAGTTTCTTCATGATGTTCCCTGTAAACGAGACCAAAATGGGTTACTTTTGCTGTCTCTTGCCCAGTCAGCACTGCACTCATTCATTAATTAAGTGCAATTAATTATGAATATTCATGTTTTTCGCACGTCCTCAAATCAGCAGACTACAGTCAACTCACCACATCAACCTATCTGAGTGAATGGAACTCAGAAAAAGAAAACCAGCAAGATTGTATCGCAGTGTGCTGACCAGATGCATCACTGTCTGGTAGGGATGTAACAATTCACTCAACTCACAATGTGATACAATTAACGATACGGATCTCACAATACGATTTTCTCACAATCTTTTTTCAACAAAATGAGATTTAAGATAAATTATAAATGAAAATATGTCCTTTATTATTTCTTGGACAAAATGCTACACATTTTTCTTTGTGAAATTGAAATATGTCAAATAACAAAACTAAATTGCAAATTTAAAACCAACTCCAAATCAAATAAATAAATAACACAAAACAAATCTCTTCATATACATAAACCAAGGCTTTGCCTGTGCTCCTTCCATATAGAGGCACAATGCATTTTAATCATGATCCAAGCAGAGATGTATGGAATGCCATCTCTTCCATAATTAGAAAGAAATGTATAAAGAAATGTACAAAGAAATGTAA
>NW_015656090.1:8507-12890 GCF_001515625.1 Sinocyclocheilus rhinocerous | reverse complement strand
ATCCCATATAATACCTGCAGACTGCAGCCAATGGAAATGCTTCTCTAGCGGTGCGCGTGCTGCTCCTCACAGCACAGATCGTTAAAGCTGACTGCAGTTTTTGTCATTCGTTATAAGTGTAGAGACGATGTAAATAATCGATTCAGTGTGCAGTGTAGAGAGCTTCATTAATTATCACGATGAACTAAGAGGAGTGACAGAATTTGAATGATTATAAAGGGAGTTTGCAAATGTGAAATTGAATTTATACAACATTTTTATACATTTTTTACTTTATACATGAGTTAATTTTAAGTGACTTACATTTTAGGAACACTGTTGTCTGATTATGCTCTATTTCCTCAACTAAAATAATTCCAAACAAACCACAGCTGAGCCGCTGCGCATCTCCAAGCAAACACAGCGCTGTTTCGTTTATTTACATTTTAGGAACACTGTTGTCTGATTATGCTCTATTTCCTCAACTAAAATAATTCCAAACAAATCACAGCTGGCTGGCTGCGCATCTCCAAGCAAACACAGCGCTGTTTCGTTTATAAATGAATCTGTGTTTTTGAACAAATCTAGTGAGTCATAGAGGGAGTCACTTGCTTTGTTCTTAAATGAATCAGCCATTTGAACGAATCGATTGAATGAATGATTCAGTGACAAAGACAGTGACTTGCTGCCACCTACTGGTGGTTTCAGTTTCATTTTAAAGTATAAATTGAGACATTTAAATTGTTTAATATTTCTACATTCAAAACTTTATATTTAAAACATTAATTTCATAACATTGTCATTATGAAATACATTAATGAGTCTTGTCAAAAAGTCTGTAATGCCACATCTGTGCTCTTCTGTGCCATGCAAAGAAGAATTGTTGATGCTGCTTTCATTTGACTAGTAGGTTAACTTATTCTTCCTGATTGTATCTTATTATTTTAATTGAATTGATTGTTTTTGGATTTATAAAAAATTTTTGGCACAAAAGATGGCGTACATTTAATAAAGTCAAAGGCATTACAAAGGTTTAAAAAAAGGAGTCAAATATCGTCTTATAATAGGAAGGTTAATTTCTGTCATTCATCAGAAGGTGATCCTAATTTTTTTTTTTAAGTAGGAGCACAAGTGCTCTTGAAAAGAAATGTAAGCGGCGTAGAGAATGTAATGTTACTTTTAAAAACTAATTGCAAACGTTTATGCAAAGTACTGTAAACTATTAAATATAATCTACAAATCATGCAATACTGTACTACTCCAAATAATGTTATTTTTAGCAACATCATATGACCCCTTTAATGTTATTACAGATTATAAAGGGTTTTATAATTAAATACATCTGAAAGGTAATCTAAAATTACCACTATTACAATTAATTTTCAGGTAAAATAAATGTTCAGGTAAAATCGCTAAAGGCAGGTCATTTGTTGCTAAAGTCATTAAATAATGTCACAACATCACTGCATGCTAATGTCATTATGCAACCACGACGCAAAGTGCGTAGAATACTCACTGACATTATTTAAAAAATTCTGTAATTTTCACCAGCATTTTACCTGTATTTAAATTACACATTGCATTTCGATAGATGGATGGATAAAATTTGTTTTTGTTTTGTAGATAAGATCAATAGTGGAAGGGGAAAGTTTCACTGTTGATCACAGTGGATAACAGTAAATGATTAACAATCATAGGTACAAAACCAGCTGATCTGCTGCTAGGCTGGCTAGCTATTTCAGTACTTTTTTCTTTTTGTGTGGTTAAGAGGAAATGTACACCTCTTATAATTTTATTACTTGGTAAAAGTTGCCAAATACATTTTTAAACAGCTACATTTGTTGCTAGGCACTTCGAAAAACAAGTTGCTAGGGTAGTCTGAGAAAATGCTAAATCTAGCAACAAATAGCCAAGTTGCCAACACTGCAAGCTACTTAGGCATTTCAGCATGTCCCGCCAAATGTCACAAACCACTCCCCTTTCCCACGACCTACAGCGGCTGAAGAAAGCGTGACACAGGCCCACGCATCTCAGTCTTTTCTAATAACCCTTTTTCCTTTTCAGCGACCTCCAGGTCCCACAGCAGACTCTAGCGCGAGGCTGCCTCCGCTAGCGGTGCAATCACAAACCACTCCCCTTTCCCGCGGCCTACAGCGGCTGAAGAAAGCGTGAAGCTTTTTTTTTCTTTTCCTCCTGTTACTTTTAACCTCTTTTCCTTTTCAGTGGCCTCCAGCTCCCATAGGAGACACTAGCCCAGAGGTCGAGTTAAGCGTGAGGCTGCCTCCGCTGACAATCGTGGCCCCTGCTCCTCTCCCTCTCAGCTATCTACTTCATTCAAAATCCCAATATTCTCTTTTCACAGCAACATCACTGCCCGTCCCACTATATGCTGTTGCCTCGGAGCCACCCTGTGGCTCACAACATCTGAGCAGTGAGCACAGATCCTGGCAGGTGCAGACATAGACCTCTCATCTAGGGCCGTCACTAATGATTAATTTGGTAACCAAAGTTACAGAGTTGTCGGTCGATTATTCTGATGATTAATCAGATAATTATAATTTATTTTTTATAGTAATAATAAAAAAAGGCCTAATCAACAATAGCCTTTAAAATTACCTAAAACCATATCTAATGGTAATGAGGCCATAATAATTGGTTCAAATAAAGTATCAAAAGCAAGTAACAAGATGGTTTTGTTGAACAAAACTTAACATAACATATTATAAACAATATAATGTACGATAAGCATCATATTAAAAGCCTATAGAAGGCGCCAATGGCCTGGCGATTGTTTTACATGTCACTGCATGATCCGATCCTTGTTTAAACAACACTTAATTAAAATGTCCACTTAATCTTTAATATTTGCCAATTTCTTTACAACAGAATTCAGAATTCACCCCCAGCCGAACATCTCCGCTTTTACTGCAGCAGCAGTGCCCCTTTCCACAGAAGCCTTTTTCTCTTTTTAGATGCCGTAGAAGTACCCGCTTCCACAGATACCTCCTTCTCTTTTCAGATACCGCAGCAGTACTCTCTCCTGCAGGAGTCCGTATCTTTACTTTCCACTGCCGCAGCAGTGCTCGCTTCCGCAGAAGCCTCTCTCTTTAAAAAAATAATAAAATGTAATTTGACGCTGCCGCTGCAGTGCCCTGCTTAATTTGATGCTGCCGCCCCAGTGCCCTGGCCTGCTTCATTTGATACTGCCGCGGCAGTGCCCTGCTTCATTTGATACTGCTGCTGCAGTGCCCGCTTCATTTGATACTGCCTCCGCAGTGCCCTGTTTAATTTGATGCTGCCGCCGCAGTGCCCGGTTTAATTTGATGCTGCCGCCGCAGTGCCCTGCTCAATTTGATACTGCCGCTGCAGTGCCCGCTTCATTTGATACTTCCGCCGCAGTGTCTCCATCCGTCGTTGCGAGCCTAATGGCTTATTAAGCATCGGACCGGGCTCTCCCTTCTCAAAAGTCACATGCTCAACAATTCATCAAAAGAGCTTTGAATCTATTTAGGTTGTAGATGGAATTGGAGTCAATTAGCTTTTTGATTAGTTTAACTACATTTGTATTTTTCATTGTGTTGAACTCCCATATGTCCATGGCTAGAAATTTTAAAGAGGCATAGATGTACAGTATAAAGTTTAGATTTTGGTTACTTTATATTAGGTGTCTTTAACTGCTATGTACTTGTATCAGTCAGTCAGTCAGTCAATCAATCAATAATTGTTAGGTACAATGTACTTATTTTTAATGGTAAATTGCAAAACACTGCTATTGAGGTGGGATACGGTTAAGGTTAGGGATAGGTTTTGTTGGTTTGGTGAGGTTTAGGGTGGGTTAAGGTGTAGGGGTAGGGTTGGCAGTGTAATTGCAGATGAAACTACAGAAATTAATTATAGCTGTACATACAGAAAGGTATTTTTACAATGTAGAAATATGTAGAAGTACAATGTTAAAATGTGTATGTACACAATAAGTGCATTGTATTCAAATGTAAGTCCATAGGAGTTAACGACACTTAAAGTGGGCGTTTTTTTTTAACCTATATATCCTGTTTCATATGGATTTACTAGACAGATTAGTCCTCTTAAAGTGGCCCTATTATGGATTTTTAAAAATGACCTTTCATGCAGTGTGTAACACAGCTCTAAGTGAATGAAAACATCCTGCAAAGTTTTAAATCTGAAAGTGCACCGTGTATAAAGTTGTCTCTCAAAAGAAAGAGTAGACTCTGAATCATTGAAACGAGTCCTTTTTAAAACAAATCCCAAGCCGTTTCATGTTGACGTCAACATGAAACATTAGCATATTGCCCGCCCACTTGTTGGTCTTTTCGCATTGGTCTGAATGAAAATGCTAATTAATTCTTTGCCACTAGGTGCCGCTTTTGGAGCGGTAAAAATAGC
>NW_015656090.1:0-937 GCF_001515625.1 Sinocyclocheilus rhinocerous | reverse complement strand
TTAAACCGCATAAACACATTTCATTATACAAAATACACAAAATAATGTTCTTTTTAGCAGCATCATATGACCCCTTTAAGACTGTGTCTTAAGAACTAGTTTGACCAACTAGCAGTTGCCAAGGGGAAATCAGTCTTACCTTTCCACTACAAATAAGACCAATCTACCTTTTCATAACTGAATTAAAAAAGTTATGACCAGTCTTAAAGAAAAAAAAAATTTGATTACTAACTTTTTAAGACTAGTCTAAACAGTTTATGCAACCGTTGCCATGGAAACAAAGACTCCAAAATGCAATCACGCGCAAATGAGCTTCTCTAATACTTCTGAAATTGATTTCATTATAATTGCTATTCGTATTATAAACAATGAGATGTTGCGTCTGTGTTCTTTAATTTGTGCATTGTCATCACCCACTGAACTTTCCTCTCCGACTGGCGCTTTTTTTGGACTTCAACGCTAAAAGATGGTTTGGTTTAAAAAAAGGCTGTTAGTAAATCTGTCCCTATAGGTCTTTTAACATCACGGGTTTAATGCATTAAGCCACGTTAAGCGGTTTTTTAACATGTTTTAGAATGTCCCCATGGCCCATGCACATTATGTTGATGATAAAAAGGGACAGGTGAGTCAACATCTCGTGGTTTCAGGTCCTGTCATATTTCTTAAGTGCAATAAGTCAGAGACGTGAGATGTTTACTCGCAATTGCGAGAAAAAAAAAGAGCCGACCGGGTTTCCATCCAAAGTTGCGAATTTAACTTGTGCGCAAAATTGGAATATCGCACAAAACATTTGCGAACAAGCACCGTTTCCATCCAATCAAAGAGAACAAAATCATCACTTCCTGATAAACTGGCACTATACATCACTAAGAAAAGTAGTAGAAGCTACTGAATAATAATTTTCCTATATAATAAATTACTTGCACCTCAGAACGAG
>NW_015656089.1:316-546 GCF_001515625.1 Sinocyclocheilus rhinocerous | reverse complement strand
ACATCTCCAGAACTGCTCTGACTCCCTTTGAGAGTCACTTCATGATCATTTGACAGTTTAACTTGAGTAAAACTATCGCAATATTTCCCACAGACTCACTCAATTTGTGGCGTCATATATATGCAAACTCATTCTCTGGCAGCAGGAGGTGCTGTTGGAGTGGTAGAGATCAAGGTTTCCCCGGTAACGCTGTACACAAAGCAGCGCTCCACTCACAAACGCTGCTTTAT
>NW_015656089.1:0-256 GCF_001515625.1 Sinocyclocheilus rhinocerous | reverse complement strand
AAATGAAAATGACATCCATAATTTTCTGAAGACAGTCGGTTTCCTTCAGAAATACAGTGATCTAAAAACACCTGCTTCAATTGGTTTCAATTTTGAAACGTGCAATGCTCATGTTTATTCAATGAAGTCGAAGCCTTTTGGAAAATCTATTTGTGGCGGTCAGTTTTGATATTGTGGCGGGCGCCACAAATAAATCAATTTATGGGAAACGCGTACATAGGCTACAGAAACTTAAAAGTTCCTCATGGCAACCCGT
>NW_015656088.1:0-785 GCF_001515625.1 Sinocyclocheilus rhinocerous | reverse complement strand
CCCATCCAGGTACTGACCAGCTCAACCCTGCTTAGCTTCAGTGTGTAACCAGTCTTGGGCTACAGGGTGATATGGCTGCCGGTTATAGGAAACAGTCAACAAAGTAAAATGATCTCAAACGAGCTCTCTTCATTTTATCAAATGATCATAATCACATCTATTCATTTTACAATCCTGCTAAGTTACTAGCATTTTATTCAGACTAAATCCCCTTTAAATCGGGTGAGAAAGCGGGTTTTTTTTTTTTTTGAGTAACTTTTGCACATCCTGTCATGCCGGGCTGCATAGACGCATTTTGCAGCATTAAGGTTAACGATTAATCGATTAATTGATCGTTAATTTAAATGACGATCGATCATGGAAATGATCGAAAATTGACATCCCTAGTCTCAACCCAGCCGCAGAGGCTGTCTGTGAACTTTCGTCTAGCCCTGAATCGGCCACGGAGGCCGCTTATGAACTTTTCTCCTGTCCCGATCCAGCCAAGGAGGGTACCTATGAACTCTCAGTCCTGTCTGTCACAACCAAGGACGCGTCGATCGAACTTCATGCCTGTCCTGTCACGGCCATGGGGGCCGTCTGTGAACTCTCTGCCTGTTCCGTCACGGCTATGGAGGCCGTCTGTGAACTCACTTCCTGTCCTGTAACAGCTATGGAGGCCGTTAGTGAATTCCCTGCCTGCCCTGTTAGGGCTATGGAGGCCAATTATAGACTTTTGTCCTGTCCCTCTCCGGCCGAGAAAGCTGTCTCTGAACTTTCAGCCTTGTCTGTCACACCCGAGGACG
>NW_015656087.1:682-791 GCF_001515625.1 Sinocyclocheilus rhinocerous | reverse complement strand
TCATATTTTAAATATGTATATGTGTGAAAATATTCAGATGTAACTACCTTTGTAATCATTTACATTTTCCTAAGTAACTGTAATTTAATTACACATTTTTTTCTCAGTA
>NW_015656087.1:0-181 GCF_001515625.1 Sinocyclocheilus rhinocerous | reverse complement strand
ATTGCTGGGTGCCAGCACATGAAAATACATATGTTCCTAATGCTAATGTAACGGGTATATTATTTTGAAAAGAGATTATCTTTGGGATACTTTTATTTTGGCGAGTGGTCCGCTTTTTGCGCGTGCTGCAAGTGCATGTATTCTTTATTATTTACACTTTTCTGTTTTCTTTCTTATCTTA
>NW_015656086.1:0-3146 GCF_001515625.1 Sinocyclocheilus rhinocerous | reverse complement strand
ATGAGCGTCAACCAATGGGATTGCCGTTTGCGCATTAGTTCCGCCAAAATACCAGAAAACTGGAATATCTTCTGCTTGTTCTTAAAAGCTGAATAATTCTAAATGAACTCGTTTACATTTAACGCGTCGAATCAGTGTGGTATGTAAGACTCTTGCTCTCTCTCTTTGCATGTGTGAGAAACAGCGTTATCAGCAAAGCGACGGCGAGTCATGTGCCTTTACACTAGAGTTTACGTTACGTCAAATACAGGTACGCTGCGCATCCATTGAGTTTAATTAAAATAGTACAGATTACTAGACGGAGAGCGAAACAAGCACTCAGAGTGTTCAGCAAGTAAAATATATCTATGCTAAACTTGTAATTAGCCTCTAACACACACACTGGCGAGTAAAATCTAAGAATTTATTAGCTAATCACTAACGATAGACATTATTTAGTCACCCTGAAGATTTAGTCGCATATGCAAGTGATTTACTCGCAATGTAGAGGGTTGCAATTGAAACCTTAACATTTTAATTGTGGATTTAACATTAATAGATGGTCTAAAGCAAAGCAAAGCTGTAAAAATAGGGCTAGTGACTTGATTCGATTCGATTTCGATTCGCAAGCTTTCGATTCGATTCTCTATTTTTTTTATTACATTCAGTGAATATAGTTTTAATACAAATGCTATTGATATTTCTAAAAAAATATCAGTTTACAAATGGTGAATTAATAAAAAAAAATTAAGAACCTCATGCCTGTATTTTAAACCTATTACATCATATAGTGAGATGGCAGAAGCTGAAAACACCGCGAGCGTCATCCGCGCTTTAGTATGTGTGTAGTAAACAAAACAGTGCTCCGCGCCATCATTCATGGCGCCTTATGCGTGATATCAAATGCTTCCGCAGATTTATAGTATTACTATAGCATTTCACCTGAGCATTGCGAATCACGCGTATGGCCATGATAAGCGCTGAATTAATGACAGGCTTTCTGTTGTAACATCGTGCAAGGCTTATGATAAGATTCACGTTAATCAGATCTTGTTTTAAATGTGTGCTGAAATAAATACTGGAAAAGATCGATTCGCGACTTTTGAGAATCGATATCGAATCAACGTCATTTAAAAAAATTATTAATCGAAAAATCTTTTTTTTTTGCCCAGCCCTAATTACATAATTTAATTTACAGAAACGTAACCATATAAAGCTACTCTATCATATGTGATACACAGATTTAACAGACAAGTTTTGAACAAGTAGATAATTTAGAGGCCTTAGAAATTTGTCACACACAATCTACTACATGCCTTCTGTCGTCTAATTGATAGTTTAGTCGTTTTTTTATCAAGTAAAAGGTCTTTTAGTATAATTGTACAAACGTCCACCTTCAGCATCCACCTGCTTCACTTGTCTTTTTGCTGTCAAATCTTTGCTGATTTTTATCAAGTAAACGTAAGAATAACTTTAGTAATATTTCAAGATGAACACTTACTGGACTGAAGCAGACATCACTAGTCTCAAATTTGATCATCAGGCTTTTGAGGAACGTTTGTTTCCAGAACCTATACTTTCACTGTTCCTCAGTGGAAGAATGATCTTCTCAAGCCTCGAAAACATCTCAAATCTTTTGAGGAATGTTTATTTAATCTTTCAATCATCATTGGATTGCATTGCATTATATGCTTTAATGGTCATTTAAATATCATCTTACTAAGACATTATTGGAGATATAGAGTAACGACTGATATTTATACCATTTTATGTAAGTATCTGGTATACTGTTATAAAGATCTCATTGATTTACTTTACAAGCATCAGAATTTCATTGTATAAACATCAGCATCTGCACCAAAATTGTATATATATATGACTAGGAATTATTATTATATTTTTTTAAATAAATTATTAGATCTGGACTCAATTTAAGGTCTATGTAAAGCTAATCATAAATAGAGCTTGGGAATATTACCAAACACTTAACTGAGGTTCTAGCGTTAATCGGCTGTATTAAATGTGCCAGTGAACATTTGTCACGTCAAGCCATGAAAGAGTCTAAACCTTGTTCCTATAGCTTTGTTTTGTAAAGAAAATAATTTTCACAAAGTTACATTCACTATACCAGGTGAAGCTAAAAAGATCTGTAATAATTGGATATCACTACCTGTTAACATTACCATTCCAAGACAGGAAAAAAAACATAAATTTCCAAGTTTGTTTCACAATTTTAAGAATCTAAAGGGAAAACAAACAAACAAAACACTACAACATTTACTGTTATGTAATGAAATATTATCTATATGTATGTTGCTTCCAAAAATGTTTCAGTGGCTAACAGGGTCATGCTAACCAGATGAACCTTAACCCTTAGGCAGGATCCAGACTGCAACTAAAATAGTTACAAATGTGACTAAATAACATTTGAATTTACAGTATTTGATCTAGTCATCAACAGTCAGTGAAACCTGCTTGCATCAACAAACCCATTCAATAAAAAATATTTATGAAACTTGCGAGTTACAATCAGAATCTCTGTAACTCACAACTTTGCTGAGATCACAGTCGACTCCAAGTCCTTTTCAGTTATTCTTCATTCATAACGAACCAGGAACATAATGAAAAAAGATTTCTACAAAACAGTGATTAGTATTGCATAAATACATATTGAATCTACATATTGATATTTGACAAATACAAGCTGAATCACCAGTCACAGTATCATTTTTGAACAAATTTTAAATACAACTATTAAAACACTAGTGTTAATTAATTAATTAATTAATTAAAATGGTCAGACGTCTCATGATAAGAGTCATTTTGCTATCAAATGCTTCCTAGTCATTTTCTCTACTAGAGCCTGACCAGTGAGAAGAGGATCTCTTACCCTGTTCAGATTTAATATAGAATTTTCTTCATTCAGTTGTTTAGTGCTGTATGTGTGTGTGTTTAATTACGGGTTCTAATAGTTTTTCTCTCTTATTCTGTAAGCTGAGAGCAGTGGTCTGCCTTGGTCACAGAGTGAAACTGTGAAAGGCTTCTCAAGATCCCGACGGCACACGAGGAGCCGAAACGAGCAGAGACGCCACACCATCACAAACGGAGTGGATTATGGGATGGTAAAGAAGATATGCTTCATTTTCTTCTCAAATTAATTTTTTTCT
>NW_015656085.1:339-464 GCF_001515625.1 Sinocyclocheilus rhinocerous | reverse complement strand
GTGACTTGTTTCCGTTGTGTTGTGACTTGTTTCCGTTTTGTTGTGGCCTTTTTCCGTTGTGTTGTCCTAATTTTGTTGTGTTGTGACTTGTTTCTGTTGTGTTGTGACTTGTTTCCATTGTGTTG
>NW_015656085.1:0-120 GCF_001515625.1 Sinocyclocheilus rhinocerous | reverse complement strand
CTAATTTTGTTGTGTTGCGACTTGTTTCCGTTGTGTTGTGACTTGTTTCCGTTGTATTGTGACTTGTTTTCGTTCTGTTGTGCTGATTTTGTTGTGTTGTGACTTGTTTCCGTTGTGTTG
>NW_015656084.1:0-475 GCF_001515625.1 Sinocyclocheilus rhinocerous | reverse complement strand
ACCTGGACCTTCGTGAAATGAAGGATTTGAAGGCTGCTGAGCGCGTCTTCACCTCCCTGAACTTCCCGACCATCGTCTCAACGGAGGTACCAAAAAGTTCAGAGGGCGAAACCGGGGCATCGAGAAGAAAGCCCCTTTCTTTCCTCCCGATGTCTGCCAGGTTCACCCACAGACGCCTCTCCATCACCACCATAGCTGCCATGGATCTGCCCATAGCAGAGGCGGCCTGCTTAGTAGCACGGAGAGCGAGATCCGTGGTGCGGCGCAACTCAGCTACCTCATCAGGAGAAAGGCCCTCACCTTTATCCAGGTCTTTCAGCAGTTCAGCCTGGTATGTTTTGAGAGAGGATGTCTCACCCATAGAGAGATAGCTGGCTAGCGTCCCTTCTACCGGGGGCATCCTCTCATAGCCGTTTTCGCACATCGCCTTGATGTTGGCATAACTGGTATGCTGGAACCGATGGATGCGTGAGGA
>NW_015656083.1:407-551 GCF_001515625.1 Sinocyclocheilus rhinocerous | reverse complement strand
CATGACGTCATGATTTTAGTACTGAAGTTTCAGGGTTGCCAGGATTTTTTTATTTTTTTTTAAACCGCCCAATTGCTACTAAAAACTACCGCGGGAAAACCGCGGACTTGGCAACACTGCGAAGTTGCGCAGGCGCTGTGAGGG
>NW_015656083.1:0-178 GCF_001515625.1 Sinocyclocheilus rhinocerous | reverse complement strand
TGCGCTGTGATTGGTTGTTACTGTTTACAGTGCGTGGAATGGTGCGCTGTGATTGGTTGAGCGGATATATCGCATTCTGCAGAAAAGGGAGACTGGCGTTTGTCGCGGTTTGGAAAAAAAAAGGAAAAAGGAGTAAGGGGCCGTTCACATATCGCGTCTTTTGTGCGCTCAAGTTCGT
>NW_015656082.1:1458-1598 GCF_001515625.1 Sinocyclocheilus rhinocerous | reverse complement strand
ATGATCTTTAAAAAAGCATCATATGACCCCTTTAATGTTTTTTAAAATGTTGTAGATTTAAGTAGGGCTCTCGCGATTCGACGATTTTATTCGACTATTCGATTTTTTAAAATCCTCGACTTCATTTTGCTTGCGTCGAC
>NW_015656082.1:0-307 GCF_001515625.1 Sinocyclocheilus rhinocerous | reverse complement strand
TTTAATAATCAAAAGCATCTCCAATTAATTTATTTTATAAAAAAAAATAAAAAAGTATTTTTTTCCCCCAGAAATACAGCACATTTACATTTTTCTCCTAAATAAATTCTGGTAAATAACATTTCTGGTAAATACTCCTTTAAAAAGTTTTTTTTAATTATAATTTTATTAGTAGTAGACTAGAACATGTGGATATGTTGTCATTCTTACACTATAATACTGAACTTTGATTTCAGTGATTTGGACTGTGCTTCTTGCACTTTGTTGCACTTTACTTTTGCTTTTAAAAAAGGATTTCATAGAAATT
>NW_015656081.1:0-895 GCF_001515625.1 Sinocyclocheilus rhinocerous | reverse complement strand
AGTGGATAGAAGACCTTGTTTGTACTTGCGTTTGTGATGGCAGCTAAAACGGGGTTTTCCTCGTAGCCGGAGGGAATTCCGGAGCTTCGGATTGGTTGCTGAGGTGACGTTTGGCTGACGTAAGAGGGAATTCCGGAGCTTCTGGTTGGTTGCTGAGATGACGTTTGGGTGACGTTGTTTCTGGGAATGTCCTCGGCGGTGATTGGTTGGTTGCCGGGTTGCGGAGGAGCCTCGAAGTTCTTCTGAGAGAGTCTGATTTGGCAAGACTTTGAGTTCTGCAGAGTTACAAAGCTTCAACGGAGTAGTTGAGTTCTGGATGGTCGATCGCCTGATGGTTCAGCTTGTGAGCACAAGTTAGAGTGCTCTCCACACGGCGACAAGGCCTTGCTCGGGAGAGCAAGTGGCGAAGAGCCTGCGTTCGGGAGAGCAAGCGGCGAAAAGCCTTCACTCGAGAGAGTAGGCAGCGAGAAGCAATTGAATCTGTGTTGCAGTGGGGTTTTGACCTACGGCACAAGTCCGTCCCACGGCACGCTCTTCCAATCGACTTGATGCAAGGCGGGGCGTGCATACATTAACAATGAAGCTTCACTTTATCACATGAGGACACCATCTATAAAAATTGTGTTAATACTTCTATAAAGTTTCTTAAATGCAAGTATTGTACATACTATTAAAGTTTACTCCATTTCAACATTCTGCCTTTGTCGTGCCCATTCGTTCAAGTTTAAACTTCACATATTACACACACAGTAATAACCTTATTTCCTAAAAAGGGTAATAAAACACTGATTAAAGTTGCACCGATTACATGAAACATGTCAAGCATATATAAGACATAAAACATATGATTTGTGAATGTAGTTGCCCTTTTATCCTTTTAAATGATTGTCTTTTG
>NW_015656080.1:0-2606 GCF_001515625.1 Sinocyclocheilus rhinocerous | reverse complement strand
ATAGACACATGTAATTGACAACCATAATATTACTTATAAGAGATTGGGCAATTCAGATATATTATGGGAAAAGGCAGAAGACAGTATAAATGGGCAAATTACACAGCAGAGAAAGAGAAATGGGAAAACTGCTTAGTTTGCTTTGAAGCAAGACCAATTTTATATATTCTACCAATACCTATATACAGCTCTAGTTGTCGAATATTTCATGATGAATGGTTTAAGAAGTGTCCAGGACTATCTAGTGCAATGGGGTTAGATATAGTAAAACTGGGAGATGCATGCTTTATAGAAAGAGGCAGAGAAATAAATACCTTTAGAAACTGTACCCAAAAATTTTATTGAAAATTGCATTGGCAGACATATGGTGGATGTGTGGATTAGAATATGGCCTCTTGCATAATAAAAGTAATAAAAATGGTCAGGATTATGTACTATGTGCTGACATAAAATAAGCCACATCTCTCTAGAAGAAGAAGCAACAAATGAAGAAAATCGAGATCTAAAAGAGCCTATGAAAAAGACCCTGCTGCTTATATAGATTCAGTTGGTTTCAAGAGGTATACCTCATGATCTTAAAGCAAGAGATGAAATCAGATCAGGGATTAAATCAATATTCATCTGGATTAGCCAAAAATAAAATACAGAATGGATCAATTACATATATAATAATCAGCAAAGATTTATTAATTACACTGATGAGGCCTTATCACATTTAGGAGAGCAATTGGATGCAACGAGCAAAAATGGCAAAATCGAATAGCTTTAGATTATTTGTTAGCTGAGAAAGGGGGAGTGTGTGTTATGTTTGGGAATCGATGCTGTACTTTTATCACATTTAGGAGAGCAATTGGATGCAACGAGCAAAAATGGCAAAATCGAATAGCTTTAGATTATTTGTTAGCTGAGAAAGGGGGAGTGTGTGTTATGTTTGGGAATCGATGCTGTACTTATATGCCAAATAATACTGCTCCAGAAGGAGCATTCATTGAAGTAATTGCCAAATTTACCTTAGGACTGAACCTAAGGACTGAACTTAAAACTAACGCTGGGACAAATAATCAAATGTGGGATTGGTTTGATCTAAAGTTAGGAGCATGGGGAGCATGGTTAGCTAAATTAGGAATGTTTTTAGGAGTTGCAGTAGTAATAGGAGGATTACAGTTTTGCTGTATACTTCTTATACTGAGGTCAATCTAGACATTGGTGATAAAACTGTGTGACTTAATTTGGTCACTAGGTAGTAGTGATGTTACATATTACACTGAGGACCCGATGCACATATCGAGCACGCAGCGCAATTTCCGATGAAGCTCCGTTTCGAGGCGTGTATTGTTTCCACTGAATCACGTGGTCAATGACAAACGTAGCTTCACTTTCTGTCCAATCACGTGCGTGCTTCGGTTTGCGTGTCAAATCCCTACCTTACTTTAATGGTCCTATCTGGCACAGTCTGGTTGGTTGAACTGTGAGGAGTGTAGTGTAGTTTGAAAGCTTTCTAAGACAGAGATAATATTAAATAAATCTATCTATCTATCTATATATATATATATTTTTTTTTACTTTCTGGTTTTGGTTTTGATTGTTAGCTAGTAGTTAGTTTAATAATTAGTTACTTTAGTGTCGTAGCTTTCTTTCTTTTTTCCTTTTCTTTTCTCTATCTAATTTTTTTTTTTTTTGGTGAGGTGGTAAGTTATATGAGAAATGGCATCTGGAAGAAAAAGGATAACATCCCCTGATTGGGAACATATCACTAATTCACTAATATTTCCCAGGTCATCTACATCTTTATTTAATTTATGTAACAGGTGAGATGTTTGGTGTGTGATGAGGAGTATTCAAATAATACTTCCTCCATGCTCAGACACTTTAGAGCTCTGCATGAGACTGCACAGCCTGTGGCCAATCCTGTACACACACAAGGTACACGGGGTGTATTATCATAATTTCAGTATAACATTTACCTATGACGTGTTTTTGTCATTAAAAAATGCTCTTCCCTTCAGGTTCTCGAAAGCAGATGATTGATGAGGCACTGGTGAATGTGATCATCAAAGACTGTCAGCCGTTTTCACTGGTGGAGGATAAAGGCTTCAGGGGTCTCATCCATGCTCTGGATCCTACTTATGTACTGCCAAGCAGGCAGGTGTGTGTAGAAATATTCAGAGTCCAATTTAACAATTTACACTGGATAATATTTTAATAACCTTTCTTTTACATTTATTTTATTGTTGCACATTTAGGCCTTGAAGAAAATGTTGGACTCAAAATATGAGGAAGCCCAGATCAAGGCAAAGGCTGAAATGGAACATATATGGAATATAGAGTCTATCAGTGTAATGACCATGGCAACCTTGCTGGACCCAAGGTTTAAAACCTTTGGGTTCCTCAATCAAAATACAATGACTGAAGCTGTTAGAATGCTAAAAGGGGAATGTGCCACCATCATCAGAATCCAAGAACAAACCCCATCAACGTCAAGCACTGATTCAACAGAAACATCATCTCAACAAGCAACAAGTCAACAGGCTGCAACTACTTCAAGTATATATTTTTTATTCTTTTGGAAAAAAACTTTTGTGAATATTTCATGACATAAATATTAG
>NW_015656079.1:0-526 GCF_001515625.1 Sinocyclocheilus rhinocerous | reverse complement strand
CAAAACAGACAAATACACAATGTAAATTAGTGATAGTGTTGATTAGACAAATAAGTTTTAAGTTTTGATTTGAATTCACTGAGATTAAACAAATAAGTTTTAAGCTTTGATTTGAATTCACTGAAAGAGGTGACTGTTCTGAGTGCCAGGGGAAGTGAATTCCAAAGTTTGGGTGCAGTAACAGAGAAGGACCTGCCGCCCATTGAAGATAGGCGGAACCTAGGTACACAAAGAAGTTCAGAATTAGAAGACCGGAGTGCGCGAGAAGGTATATAAGAAGAAAGTAGGTCGGAAGGAAAGGTGGGAGCAAGACCTTTGAGTGCCTTAAAGGTGAGCAGAAGAATTTTGTATTGCACACGAATAGATACAGGCAACCAGTGAAGATTAAATAGAATAGGGGTAATGTGAGCAGATTTTTTTGTGGAAGTTAATAATCGGGCAGCAGAATTTTGAATGTACTGCAGACGAATGATGGAGTGAACTGGTAAGCCAGAGAAAAGAGCGTTACAATAGTCAAGGCGAGTGG
>NW_015656078.1:0-607 GCF_001515625.1 Sinocyclocheilus rhinocerous | reverse complement strand
ATAAAAGAGCGCTTTTAAGAGTAGGGTCTATTATAAGCCTTCACTGTGAAATTACAGGCGTAATTTTTCCTGTTTAATTTTATAATTTTTCCTGTTTTTACTCTCTCTCGCTCTCTCTCACACACGCACACACACACACACACATTATATATGTATATATTCTTTATTTTTTATTTACCATGCTGTCATACTTAACGAAAAGAAAATGGCCAAAAGACGATGAGGGAGAAGAAATATGTTGCAGACAATGGATGACAGTGAGTTAATAAGATGCTACAGATTAGATTGTACAGGGACCATGTTTGTGTTGTGACCGATCTTATAGAGACACGCTACAATCTCTGACACAGCGCAGAAATACTATAGCACCAGAAAGCATATATATATATATATATATATATGCTTTCTGGTGCTATAGTATTTCTGCGCTGTGTCAGAGATGTTAGCGTGTCTCTATAAGATCGGTCACAAACATAATGCACGATCTAATGTGTAGCGTCTTATTAACTCACTGTCATGCATTGTGTGCAACACATTTCTTTTCCCTCTTAGTCTTTCGGCCATTTTCTCCTCTGCTAAAGAAACTCTTAAGCCTCTTAAAAGTCCT
>NW_015656077.1:278-1492 GCF_001515625.1 Sinocyclocheilus rhinocerous | reverse complement strand
TAACTGATCATCAGCAAGTGTGAGCAGCTCTATAAAAGCAGAAGTGTTGTCAGTTTGCTGGTCTGGAGCCTTCAGGTGTGTGTTAACACAATACCAAAGATGCCAAAGAGGAAAGACATCAGCAATGATCTTACAGAAGCAATTATGGCTGCTATCAATCTGGGAAGGGTAATACGGCCATTTACAAACAATTTGAAGTCCATCATTCCTGAGGAAGATAGACATCAGCAATGATCTTACAGAAGCAATTGTTGCTGCCATCAATCCGGGAAGGGTAATATGGCCATTTCCAAACAATTTGAAGTCCATCATTCCACAGTGAGGAAGATTATTCACAAGTGGAAGACATTCAAGACAGACACCGATCTTCCCAGGAGTGGACGTCCCAGGAAATTCACCCCATGGTCAGACCATGCAATACTCTGAGAAATTGCAGACAACCCAAGAACTACACCTCAGACTCTACAGGCATCAGTTAACATGTTAAATGATAAAGTTTGTGACAGTACAATTAGAAAAGGACCAGACAAGTATGGCATGTTTGGAGGGGTCGCCAGAAGAAAGCCTCTTCTCTCTAAAAAGAACATTTCAGGATAGCTTAGGTTTGCAAAGATGCATCTGAACAAACCATAAGACTTCTAGAACAATGTCCTTTGAACAGACGAGACCAAAGTGGAGATGTTTGGCCATAATGCACAGTGCAACGTTTGGTGAAAGCCAAAAGAGCATATCAGCACAAACACCTCATACCAAAAGTCAAGCATGCTGGTGGAGGGCTGATGCTTTTGGGCTTGTCTTGTAGCCACAGGACCTGCCTCACAGTCATTGAGTCGACCATGAACTCTGTATACCTAAGTATTCCAGAGTCAAATGTGAGGCCATCCCTCCGACAGCTAAAGCTTGGCCAAGATTGGCTCACGCAACAGGACAATATGATCCCAAGCACACCAGCAAATCTACAACAGAACGGCTGAAAAGAAAAGAATCAAGGTATTGCAGTCAAAGTCTAGAAGTCTAGACCTCATCCTGACTGCAAAGCTGTGGTGAGAGCTGTGCATAAACAAATGCCCCAAAATTGGTTAGAGAGTCGGACTCGTAACCCAAAGGTTGTGGGTTCGAGTCCCGTACTGGCAGGGATTGTAGGTGGGGGGAGTAAATGTACAGCGCTCTCTTCCACCTTCAATACCACGACTGAGGTGCCCTTGAGCAAGGCA
>NW_015656077.1:0-199 GCF_001515625.1 Sinocyclocheilus rhinocerous | reverse complement strand
CCCACTGCTCCGGGTGTGTGTTCACGGTGTGTGTGTGTTCACTGCTGTGTGTGTGCACTTTGGATGGGTTAAATGCAGAGCACTAATTCCAAGTATGGGTCACCATACTTGGCCACATGTCACGTCACTTTCACTTTTATTCATCTGAGGTTTTATTTCCCAATTTTTAAGCCCTGCCAAGGACCAGATAATTTTTTTT
>NW_015656076.1:0-544 GCF_001515625.1 Sinocyclocheilus rhinocerous | reverse complement strand
GCGACGCAATAAAATACAAGAACTCGTTATAATCAGTGATGCTGTATTGGATGTGGCGCGACACGACAAATCCCAGACAGTAAACTGCTGACTCATTCTATTTATAACATACTGACACAACGTTCAAATGATTTGCAATGCTTTTTCGCGTCCAGTGCAGATATGATGTGACAGCAAAAACATGGCGAGTGTGTAGAAAAGAAAAGTGGACACGGAAAATAGATGATTCAAATGTGAATGGACTGAACAGTTTTGAGTGAGTGACTGATACCATCTTTGTTATGGAATAGCCTACATGTGTTGGTTCGCAGTGAGTTCACAGTTTCAACGTACAAGTTTGATTTAAATACAGTTTTAACGTACAAGTTTGCTTTAATTTATTTTCAAGATCTGAGGTAAAATATCTATTGTTGCTTTCACTATGGCTATAAAGATAACGCAAAATAATATTCAAACTCACATTAGACACTTTTAACATTGAATAAAGGACATATTTAGGTCTGAGATTATCACTGTCATATTTTGTATGTTGTTCCTGCCGCGA
>NW_015656075.1:0-1063 GCF_001515625.1 Sinocyclocheilus rhinocerous | reverse complement strand
AGATCAACTCAAAGATGGAGTTCCTCCCCAAAGGACAATGTCAAATAGTTTTATTCTTGTGTTCTTTGCATATGGGTTACTTGTAGTTTACTTTACTTATTCTTTAATGAAGGAAAGTAGAAGCTTTTTACCAACTGTTTTTGTTCAGGAAGCTGAAGAAGAGGCTGTAAGACTTTTAAGAAAGACAGAATTCATTTTAATAGTGTTCTTCATTGTTAAAATGACTATTTATTCTTCCACTTAAGATGTATTTAGGAAACACAGATGCAGGATATACTGTCATGTAGCTTTGTTACTGATCCTTCTGTGCTTCTGTTAGTAGGGATGGTACCTAAGCTCTGATGTGATCGGATCTGCTTTCGATACTGGAGAAATTAGGAATATACACTAACAATTTATTATTGCTACATAAAAGTTATCAAGCTAATTGTACTTGCCAATCATTTCTATATGCGATATCATCATCAATAATACATTTGCTTTGTGCGATTAATCTAATTTTGAGTTTGTCTTCCATGGATTATAAAAACAAGATATGTTATGTGAAGCTTGCACATCTTAAGTTCATTCAGTACAGGTACTTGACTACAAAACTGCTCTTCTGCTCAAAACATTGTTTACAGAATCAAAATTCTGAAATCTTTCATAATCAGTGCGTTGACATTCTGCAAAGTATTAAAACATCTCTATGCTTTAAAGGGGTCCTATTATGCTTTTTCAACTTTAGTTAGTCTGTAATGTTGCTGTTTTAGCATAAAAAAGATCTGCAAAGTTACAAAGCTCAAAGTCCACTTCAAAAGGAGATATTTTATTTAACAGAAATCTCTTTTCAAAAACTATAACGAACGACTCGTTTGGACTACAACGCATATTTTCCGGGATTTGTGATATCACAAATATCGACGAATGGGACGAGACCTGGTTGAGCTGCACTAGAGAAAGCAATGAGAGTTATCACTATGTCGGATACACGATAGCTTTCCCAAGGCAGACAAACTTAGAATAGTTACAATCATCTGGGTTTAAATCGCGCTCAAATTGATTTGATATTGATGCAATATTT
>NW_015656074.1:0-1620 GCF_001515625.1 Sinocyclocheilus rhinocerous | reverse complement strand
AGCCAGGTTTCCATGAAACACAGAGCAGCAGAGTGTGAGAAATCCCTATTTGTCCAGGAGAGCAGAAGTTAGTCAGTTTTGTTGGGTAGAGAGCAGAGATTTGCCAGATGGATGCTAGGCAACGGCGTTCGAAATCCGCGCTTTCTGTGCTTCACGTGCGCGCCGGCTCGCTTCCCCCGTCTGCGCGTCCTGAAGCGTTTGATCAGCGCTGCTGCTTCGCCAACTACAATCCTGAAGCGCTTGATCAGCGCCGCTGCTCCGCCAACTACAACGTTCAGCAAAACATCCGAATAATCGAAAACCGGTAGGAGATTTTGTGGTGTGTTCTGCCGAATGTTCAGCAGTTCATCACTGGTGAATCTGATCGTGTTTGAAAAACAAAAGACAGGAAAAACTAACAAAAACACTAAAACAACTGGAGAGCAAAGCACCGTGGCTGCCATGTGCGGCGCCATCTTGATCAAAATATTAATAAAATATAACTAACATGTGCAGGCTAGCAGGCATTGCGTTAAGTGTTTTCCTATAGAATACACTGTATACAGCCTTTTTATATCATGATTTGCGTCCAATATTAAGTGTTATTTATAATGATTTTCCATGGGATGGAAAACGTTAAACATTAAATTTAGCGCATTGAATTCTGGGCTCATCTGCTTGACTGTACATACTATTTTTAATGAACTGTATACCGAATTTGGTCTTTTAATATCACTTACTTAATGCATTTCTTAAAGTGCCCCTATTATGGGTTATTAAAGGTTCATATTTTGTTTTGGGGAGTCCCCAGCAACAGGTTGACATGCATGCAAGGTCAAAAACACTTTCATTGTCTTATAATATGCATTTATTTTTACCTTACATGCATTTTCATTGTCTTATAATATGCATTTATTTTTACATTATTTGCTCAACGACTCCCAAACGATTTGCTCAACGATTCATTTTTCCAAACCCCTCCTTTGCGATGCTAATCTGCAGTGATTGGTGATTTCAGCAGGGTTTGTGAGCGCAGTGCTGCTTTGTGTGCAGCCGTTACCAGGGAAACAGCTATTTTTACAACTCCAAAAGCAGCACCTAGTGGCAAAGAATTAATTCGCATTTTCATTCAGACCAAGTTCCAAGTTTTCCCGGGTCTGCGCACGCAACAAGTGGGCGGGCAATATGCTAATGTTTCATGTTGACTTCAACATGAAAGGGCTTGGGATTCGTTTTAAAAAATACCTTCAACATGAAACGGCTTGGGATTTGTTTTAAAAAGGACTCGTTTCAATGATTCAGAGTCTACTCTTTCTTTTGAGAGACAACTTTATACACGGTGCACTTTCAGATTTAAAACTTTACAGGATGTTTTCATTCACGTAGAGCTGTGTTACACACTGCATGAAAGGTAATTTTCAAAAATCCATAATAGGGGCACTTTAATGCGTGTTAATATCTGCTTGCCTGTAATAGTTTTCATGAACAATATGATGTATACTGAATTTGGTCTTAATCATATTAGTACGTTACGCCATATTCAAGAGTTCGCACTAACATATAATAGGATTGAGCAATTAGTAAGCATATTTAGCATGCTGTCCAGAGGGAGGGCTCCGAGCTCGGGAGAGAGCCCGAACT
>NW_015656073.1:1831-5626 GCF_001515625.1 Sinocyclocheilus rhinocerous | reverse complement strand
GAAAACAAAATAACAAATTACAAACGCAAATGCAAGTCTAAACAATTCAGAAAGCACAACAACAATTAAAAAAACATTATAACAAGTCAGATGTTTAAATGTATTGTATGAATTGCCCTTACTCTGGAATAAAAAATACTGGGTGTCTATTTACATTTAGTTAAAAGTGGCTATAAAACGTCAGTTCCAGTGGCACAGATGGATAAGTGTGTGCTCTTTGCTTTTTGACGCGATCGACCAGGGTTCTATCCCACCTTTTGCCGAACTTTTTTTTTCTCCCTTTTCAAATCTCGTATTAGCAATAGATTCTATTTACACTAAGTGAAAATAGCAGTATTTTCATGAAGTACAATGATATACAATAATCAAACTAGATATTGCTTATTGAGAAGGAACTCGTTGAGTTGATCTGAATCTCACAGATGAAACTGCTGCTCTTGAAGATGAACTTTATTCACTGTGTCAAATTTAGATGATGCTTTTTTGTTCTGTGCCATGTTTTGGCTGCTTATGACAGATTAATACACAAAATATTTTATTGGTTGATGCATTATTTGAGTGAGTTGACCTCACAATTTTGAATAATTGCAGAGTTTTGACATGATGTTTCTCCTCCTCTTCATTCAGTTCTTCATTCTCCTTGTTTTCTTCAATCAACTCTGAAATGAAATGTTTCATTTTCAGTAACTCGTAAAAAACAGAGAAATGTATAAACAAGCCAATATAAACATCTCAATTGCAAGGTTTGTAATTTGCAACAAACAAATGTACAGAGGTCCTATTTTTTATTAATGGCCTACGGAACATTCTCAAAACAACCTAAGAGGACAGTTAAAAAGAGCTTGTTCAAAAAAAAAAAAGTTATAACACACATACTTTTCACATATCATACCTGTACATACAAAATTGTCTATATTATATATTATGTTTTTACTTTTTTTTTGTACATTGTCTATTTTGTATATTATTCTTTTTATTATCTGTGTCCTGTCTTGTCTCTGTCGTTCTGTTGCACTGTGGAGCTTCTGTCACGAAAACAAATTCCTTGTATGTGTAAACATACCTGGCAATAAAGATCATTCTGATTCTGATTCTATATATAATGATATAGCGGTTTCCAAACAATCCAAACATATGGGTATCCCCTTGAACTTGGTTAAAAAAAATCTATTTACCATCTTGACTGGAAAATACTGTTCATAGTCAGTTTTTCCATTTAGTGAATATTTACATTAGATAGCACGTCCTACTACGCTGTAAGTAATACGATGAGCGGCTGAAAGCTAGCGACCTCTCCTGGTTGGAGATAGTGTTAACATCATAAACTCAACGCAATCTTTACGTGACTTACTTTTCAAATGTTTTAAAATTGATCATCCGAGTCTGATATGATCCAGCGGGCTGTATACGCCAGTTGCCCATCTCTGCTTTACACGGTTTTAGCAACATTCTTACGGGGTCATTTCTGAATGGTTTCTGTGCTATTCGTGTGTCTGCTAAATAAAACCTTAAAGTGGAAGGTTTTGTGATCGTCTGCTACTCTTCACATACAAAACTGTAAAATGTTATAGCGAACTAAATATGTGCATACATAATACTTGTTATAAATGTAGTATGTAGTATGTATTAAGAAATCAAACTATAATTAGATTATAATATGGACAAATTAAAGTGGTTGATAAAGATGGGCATCATTACGGTCCTACTTTATATTAGGTGGTCTTAACTACTATGTACTTACATCAAAAATAAGTACAATGTACTTACTGTGTTCATATCGTATTGCAAAACACTTCTGCTGCTATTGAGGTGGGATGCGGGTAAGGTTAGGGTAAGGTTAGGGACAGGTTTGGTGGTATGGGTAGGTTTAAGGATGGGTTAAGATGTTAGGGATGGGTCAACAATGTAATTATAAATGTAATTACAGAAATTAATTACAGATGTAATTACATGCAGGTATTTTTAAAATATAAGTACTGTGTAAAAACATGTATTTACACAATAAGTGCATTGTACCAAATTATTAATTTAAATGTAAGTACAGTAGTTAAGGCCAATATAAAGTGGGACCACCAAATTTAATCCTCATCATTAAAACATTAACTAATATGCACAGGCAAGCAGGTGAGCCCAGAATAAACACAAAATGCTAAGTCTCGCAATAAGCATTTTTCCATAGAATAAACTGTCTACAGCAATTTTATATCACTGTCTTCATCCATTAAGCTACTTAAGTGTTTTTTTTTATAATGATTTTCTATGAGTGGAAAACGTTTAACGTGCAATTTAAATGCATTGCATTCTGGGCTTGTCTGATTGCCTGTACATAATATTTGTAATAAACTGTACTGAATTCGGTCCTTTTAATACCCTTTTCTTAATGAATTTCTTAATGCACGTTCATATCTGCTTGCCTGTTTATACTTTGCATCAACAATAAGATGTATAGGCTACTTAATTTGGTCTCTACAGGGTGTCCGCGGATTCTTAAAAAGTATTAAAATATGATAAATCAATTTAGAGAAAATTAAGGCACTTAAAAAGTATTAAAAAGTCTTAAATGACATTTTCCAAGGTATTACATTTTGTATAATCTTTTCATTATGTATATTTGTCCGAATAGTGGTGTTCTGTGTAGTTTATTTATGGAATCCCGCAAGATTTGACTTCATCTGTTACGGCGCTCACTGACTGACTGGGCTTGTTGATCCCGCTCTCGCTGTTGTTGATCCCGCTCACGCTGAATTTCTGACCATTACCTATAATTTTCGAGCATCAGGGCGCCGCTATCAATATGTGAATGAGCGCTCGCAGTCGCAGTTCACTTTCACTTTCGATTTTACACAACAATATATATATATATATATATAGACATCGACATATACATTGAATTTGATCTACATAGCTTTATTGAACCTAAATGCAAATATTAAGAATGTGTCTGACATACAGTCGTGGCCAAAAGTATTGGCAGTGACATAAATTTTGTGAAGTGAACCCATGTGCAGATTTATTCAAGAAAAACATGAACAAATACAAAACAAACAAAGACTAAGCTTAACACCTTGACTAGACTTGATCATGACAATGAAACAACATATAGATAGGCCCATATATATTTTATTGTAGCACAATAGATCAAATGTATAGTTTATAATTAATTTGTTACAGTTTTAATAGCAACAGGTAGCTTACTCATCAAACTGACCAAAATGCATGTCATTCCAATTTTATTATATAGAGTATTTATTATTATTATTATTATTTCTGCCATAATCAATCTCTCTTTATTTTTTTTTCTCATATTGAAAAATCATGTGAACTCAATGGCCCTAGAGGATTTTTTCTTTCAATATTGGTGAAAATAATATAAAAATTGTATTTTCCCTGGTCTCTCATATTATTTGCTCCTATACCCCTATAAGTTCAAATCCTGGAAATATAATACATGTTCATTGAAAATGTATTTATCCTTATTATTACTTTTTACACCACTAGTGACAGACATTATAAGTTTCTTGGTTATATTTTTGGTAAATGTAGAAAATCAACGAGCAATATAATTGCATATTAAATAATATAAGCCCATATATATATCATTATCTGTCAAATTTATTCAAGCCACTGGAGGTGTCCGCTCCTTGTAAGTGCCCTCCAGAGTGCCCTCCAGTGCCCGCTCCTCCAGAGCGCCCCCCAGGATTCCTAGTTTTCCCCAAGAAAATTTGGGAGGGCATATACCTGTGGCCGAGCCGGCTAAGGCCATGGAGGATCCGCCATGGCAACCTGAACTGTCTG
>NW_015656073.1:0-1625 GCF_001515625.1 Sinocyclocheilus rhinocerous | reverse complement strand
GCCCCCAGAGCTCCCTGATCCGCCCTGGAGGCTCTCCTTGTCTCCGCCCTGTTCCTGTCCTGCACCAGCCTCCAGGGCGCCCCCCCCATCCCCGATGTTACAGTTACGGCCCGGGACGCGCCTTCCGGGAGGGGTGTGATATCTGTCACGTGTTTGTTTCTGTTTAGTTCCTGTCTGCCCTTATATGGTTCTATTCCTGTTCTCTTTTAGTTAATCAGCATTCATTAGTTTCCACCTGTTAATTAATCATCTTATTAGTCGATAATTTGGTTTAGTATAAATAGCCCTGCCTTTCCTAAGTTTCTTTGTCCTGTCTCCGTCGTGTTAAGAGGTTGTTTTCTCCAGTTTCTCCCACATTAATTTATTTTCGTTTGACTACCTGCCTCCATCGTTCTCTTTCGAACTCCTTCGCCTGGCAAATCGTTCTCTTTCGAGCTCCTTCGCCTGGCAACCCCTGACAGCTATATAGCTATAAAAGCTGTATATTGACTTTGGTGATTTCTTTGTTCTTTTTTTGTTTGTTTGTTTGTTTAATCCATTAAAATGAATGGAATTTGGTAATTATTTAATTTTTATTTCATACTTATTTATTTAATTATTTAATATAGTAATATAGAAATTAAAATAGCAATGCAATAAAGAAAACAATATTAACAGGGAAAGGGCAAGTACACTTTTTAAACAATAAATAATTGAGCAATTTCAATATTATAATTATGGTATATGTTAGAATATATTACATTTAAGTAATTTCATGACAAATGCAGATCAGCTTGCCACATACCCAGTCTAAAAAGTCCCAGGCCCTGATCCACTCTCAAAACACAGCCAGGTCTGTAATGGCAATATCTCACCCAAATGAGGCCAGCACTTATTTGGCCCATAGTTGGGCCGAGTGTACCTAATGCACCGTTTCTCAACCACAATCGGACCAGATCCGCACAACCAAAGCCTAGCCGAATCTGGCAACCATTACTGGGCCAGAGCTGGCTCACTTCTGGCGAGCCGCTGCCAGAACACAACCGAGTGTGCCGACACTCACGTTAATAATGCAAAGAGCAAGTGGAACATATAGTATTACTTTAATAATAATAATAATAATAGCGAAATAATTCACGTGGAGAGTCATAATACACAGCCAGCACCAAACGGACAGAACGGCAAAACTAACTGAATTATAACTCACCATATAAATCACCATTTAGAATTAAACAGACTTGTATTTGTGATGACCCTGACTCAAAAAGTTAATTGTGAAATGTTTGCGCTTTGTAGAGTAAAGTAATATAATATCTAATTTGTAAAAAAAAAAGACTTTGCCTGCGTCCCAATGTGCATACCATCCATCCAAAATTCTATGTGATATTTGTGATTTTCAATACTATTTAGGGAGGAGTGAATGCACATTGGGACGCAGGGTTTGATTCTCGAGCTTATTCTTGTGACGTAAGGCCGCTGTTGTCACCGGAACAATCTTTTACCTGCAGTGCAAGAGCCGATCCGGAAGCCAGAGACACGGAGGTGTGAAAAAGCCTAATCGCTCAGGTGTGTTTAACAGCGAAATCTAAAGTGTTTCAAACACGTCTGGACTCTGCTCCTTGTGCACAAGACCGGCTGCAGGTAAG
>NW_015656072.1:322-497 GCF_001515625.1 Sinocyclocheilus rhinocerous | reverse complement strand
TGCTGAAATTGTGTTTGGTCTCCTACTGTATCGCGTACCTTGTCAGTGTCATGAGCTTTGCTGTTGTGATAATTGTGATAAACAGAAAAGTGTGTCCAGCTGAATTCAATTTGAGTTTTGTTAAACAAATAAAAAAGAAGCTTAGTTTACCGCGGAAGCGGTCGCGGTAAGACCG
>NW_015656072.1:0-131 GCF_001515625.1 Sinocyclocheilus rhinocerous | reverse complement strand
TCAGTGTTATTTTTTTTAGGATTACTGATAAACTAATGTAGTTTGATTTGTAGGCCTATTAGTTATCTATTTTAGTTTTAGTTACAGTTGTCAAGTCAAGTCAAGTCAAGTTTATTTGTACAGCGCTTTTC
>NW_015656071.1:0-1582 GCF_001515625.1 Sinocyclocheilus rhinocerous | reverse complement strand
GAATGATTTCTGAAGGATCATGTGACACTGAAGACTGGATTAATGTAATGATGCTGAAAATTCAGCTTTTTGATCAGAGGAATAAATTACATTTTAAAATATTTTCCAATCGAAAACAGTTATTTTGAATAGTAAAAATGTTTCACAATATTACTGCTCTTGCTGTACTAGTTTGGATCAAATAAATGCAGGCTTGGTGAGCAGAAGAGACTTGTTTAAAAAAAAACATTAAAAATCTTACTGTAAAAAACTTTTGATGTAGTGTACATTTGTATGAAATATAGGTTTGTTAAATCTAGGGTATTTAAAGTGCCCCTATTATGCCTTTTCGAATATTACCTTTCATGCAGTGTGTCATGTAGCTGTATGTAAACATAAACTATCTGCAAAGTTGTGAAGCCGACAGTGCACGATAAATAATGTTATTGTCTATCAAAAAAAATAAATAGTCGGCTCACAATCGCCTAAACGATTCGTCAGGAATTCAAATCTTATTCTGTTACGCTCTACGTCACGAAGTAACACATTTGCATAAAATCTGCCAACGTTCTTCGTCGCCAACTTGCCCGCCCACAAATAGTAATTTCCATGTGGTTAACATCATGTCGAGAAGACGCTGTATCCTATGCTGTGAGAGTAAATTTGTTTTATCACATCTTATAATTACCACAAACTTGTTAACACTTGACACTTCACTGACGCCGGTTTCACACTGAAAGCATGAGCAGCGCCTATTTTTTATCGGGCGTGCATGAGATATTGTGGAAAATGAAGAAAAGGGAAAGGTGCAGTGCAAGAGAGAACCTTTAATTGAAAGGGAAGTGAAGGTGCAGTGCAAGAGAGAACCTTTAATTATTTTCCACGGCCCCAGACTAAGGATTTAGACCTTTTTTTTATGTGATGGCAATACAAATAATAGGGTTGTCTGGTTTCAGAAATTGTTGTGGATGTATAGGCTATATACAGGAAATAAGGGGCCAAAATTGCACCTTTTGGAGTACAACAGCTTGTCACTGGAACAGGACCCTTAAAAGGACATATTTGTTCCCTTTTTACCTCTAATAGGTAGGCCTACAAATTAGTACCTTAAAGGGGTCATAGAATACTACATGCACTTTTACAAGTTGTTTAAACTTAAATGTGTGTTGGCAGTCCGGACATACTGTGTACTACCTAATAGATCTATTTTTGATAATATTTATTTAATTAATTAGAGACATTTAGATATCTCTAGATCATTTGGTTTAAACGTTTTCCGCTTTCTCAAATCGAGCCGATCTCAGATGCCTGTCTGTGTGACGTCACACAGACAGGCCCCTCCCACAATAGTTTGATTGACAGTAGCGTTTCAGCACAGACTGGACTGGTGTCTTACCTTAGACCCGCCCTGAGTGAGCTGTCATCAGTCCACCATTGGTTCACCGCTGGAGCAGATGTAGACAAGAATGATTCCTAAGCGATTGAGGTGTTCTGTTGTTGTATGTAATAAAGTGAAAAGAAAGTGACGTGAAAAAAGTGAAAGTGACATGACATGTGGCGTATGGTGACCCATACTCGGAATTAGTGCTCTGCATTTATCCCA
>NW_015656070.1:0-562 GCF_001515625.1 Sinocyclocheilus rhinocerous | reverse complement strand
CATCTGCTCCGCCATGGGGATCTTCAGTAATGCCTGCTCTGCTGTAGTGGACTTCAGCTCCGCCCTGGAGGGCTTCAGCTCCACAGGTTCCGCCACGCGGGCCTGGCCCACCATCCCTCCCCCGGATCTGCCTCCGGTCCACCTCCCTCCTGGACCTTTTTGTTTTCTGTTTTATTTGTGGAGCGTCTGGAATCCGCTCCTTAAAGAGGGGGTTCTGTCACGGCTCTGCTGGTGCCTTAAAGAGGGGGTTCTGTCACGGTTCTGCTGGTGTGCCCTAGTTGGCCACCAGATGTCACTGTGTGTTTTGAGCACATGGCTTGTTGTTTGTTGTTGGTGCCATGTGCTCTCCTGTCTATTGTCTGACCCTGCCCTTCTTATCTCATTAGTGTTTTAGTTACTCCACCTGTGTCTCCCTCGTTAGTCTCCCTATTTATTCTCCTTGTGTCTGCAGTCCTGTGCTGGTTCGTTGTTTAATGTTGATCTCAGAGTAGTGTCATATGTGTGTAGGTTCCTCTTGTCTTGCCTTGCCTTGCTGTTCTGTGCCCTGTCTTGGCCTGCCTGC
>NW_015656069.1:374-492 GCF_001515625.1 Sinocyclocheilus rhinocerous | reverse complement strand
TCACTTTGCCCCATAGCTGCCATTTTGGAAAAAAATTGCTACTGTAGCTAAGTTAATATTTTTAATATTTAGCTAAATGATTTGCATGGTTTTATATGTTGCTAAATCACCTATATGT
>NW_015656069.1:0-293 GCF_001515625.1 Sinocyclocheilus rhinocerous | reverse complement strand
AATTTGCTTTGATGTAACAACCATTACATCTGTTATTACTTTGACAAGCCATAACAGTTTTTAAAGTAAATGGGTGCCTTCCATTCCTCCCATGTGTTTCTCCTTTTCACAGTCTGGCAAAAATGATGGGTGGTTCCAAAAAACATGGTCACATGACAGTAAAAGTGTACAGTTGCCAAGAAACAGGGGGTGGGTCAACTTACCCACTGGCTCATCTTACCCCACTCTCCCCTACTTCCATTGAAGACGAGGCAGAAGCAGGCTCAGAGAGTGAGGGAGAGCCCACTCTTATC
>NW_015656068.1:855-1020 GCF_001515625.1 Sinocyclocheilus rhinocerous | reverse complement strand
CTCAACTGAGGTTGTTGATACCATCCTCCAATCCAGAGCTCCCTCCACGAGGAAACTGTAGCCTTGAAGTGGAAGCTTTTCACTTCTTGGTGCGGAGACTGCCAGCTCGACCCAGTTGACTGCCCAGTACAGTGCTGGCTGGAGTTCCTGCAGGCCCGTTTCTCC
>NW_015656068.1:0-384 GCF_001515625.1 Sinocyclocheilus rhinocerous | reverse complement strand
TGAAAGGGAACGTCTCAGGTTATGCATGTAACCTTGGTTCCCTGAGGGAACGAGACATTGCGTCTCAGTGCCATACTTCCGGCATCCCTGCAAGCACTTACTTCATTTCCCAGAAGCTGCCGCTGTATCCACCGCACGTGCTTTTAAGCATCCTGGTCACTACATCACCCCGCCCGTGGCGTCTCGCCCATCCATTGGACTGATTACACATGTAATTCAGAGTGTGGTCATGCTGAAGGCGTTCCCATAGCGTTTCGACGCAGCATCTTGTTCCCTCAGGGAACCATGGTTACATGCGTAACCTGAGACATTTTTCCCCAACAGTTCCCCAAACGTTCACTTAACCCATTTAATCCCACCGGTCACAATTGTGACAACAATTTT
>NW_015656067.1:40486-44736 GCF_001515625.1 Sinocyclocheilus rhinocerous | reverse complement strand
CAAAAACAAAAGTGTTGCGTTTATAATTTTGTTCAGTGTAGTATTGGTCATGATTCTAGTATGCGGTTATTTAAGAATGAAACAGTACAGCAACATGGAAATGACCACAGTGGTACATGGGGAGGTGAAGAACAAGAATATGGTGGGGTTTGCAGAAAACAATTTAATTTGACCTTTTTATGAATTTTTAAAAATATGTCTATATAGCAACGTAAATAGCACTGGTCATGATTTTGGTAAGCAATTATTAAAAAATGATAGAGTAAAGTAACATGGAAATCACCACAGTGGTACTTGGGGAGGTGAAGAACAAGAATCTGGTGGAGTCTGGAGAAAACTATTTGATTTCCTTTTTTTTACGAATTTTCTAAATATGTCTGTTTAGCAATGTAAATAGGATTGGTCATGACTTTGGTAAGCAATTATTAAAAAAGGATACAGTAAAGTAACATGACAATCACCACAGTTGTACTTGGGGAGATGCAGAACAAGAAAAGAATCAGGTGGAGTTTGCAGAAAACAATTTGATTTGACCTTTTTATGAATTAAAAAATATGTCTGTTTAGCAATGTAAATAGCATTGGTCATGACTTTGGTAAGCAATTATAAAAAAATGATACAGTAAAGTAACATGACAATCACCACAGTGGTATGTGGGGAGTTGAAGAACAAGAATCTAGTGGAGTTTGCAGAAAACAATTTGATTTGACCTTTTTATGAATTAAAAAATATGTCTGTTTAGCAATGTAAATAGCATTGGTCATGATTTAGGTAAGCAATTATTGAAAAATTATACAGTAAAGTAACATGACAATCACCACAGTGGTACTTGGGGAGATGTAGAACAAGGATCTGGTGGAGTTTGGAGAAAACAATTTGATTTCATTTTTTTATGAAATTTTAAAATATGTCTGTATAGCAATGTAAATAGCATTGATCATGACTTTGGTAAGCAATTATTAAAAAATGATACAGTAAAGTAACATGACAATAACCACATTGATACTTGGGGAGGTGAAGTTGAAGGATCTGGTGGAGTTTGGAGAAAACAATTTGATTTCATTTTTTTATGAAATTTTAAAATATGTCTGTATGGTGAGGTAAATAGGATTACTCATGAGTTTGGCATGCAATTATTAAAGATTGAAACAGTAAAGCAACATAAAATTTACCACAGTGGTACTTGGGGAGATGTAGAACAAGAATTTGCAGAAAACAATTTTATTTAAAAAAAAAATTTAATTTTTAAAATATATATACCAACACCATGTGTCTCAGGCCCAAACATGCATAAAACAATTTACAAAAACATGTTACAAACCCACTGCAAATGTTTTATTGAAAGTTTAATACATTCAATAGAATTAAACAATAAAATGCCATTAAATAAGACGTGCCTGTATAATGTGTTTTTAATTAGCCTAATATTATCGATTAATTGACTGTGGTTTCAGTTTGATACGTGCTAGGACCCACTCTTTTTAAAAAAATGATTTGCAAAGGTTTCAAAGCTTCATGTCCATCACTACCACGTAACGCCATGTAGACGCGCAACAAATTTTTCAGCATAGATGGCGTGACTGCAGTCTTTTTGCAGACAGTGCAAAGGCAGAGTACCTACAATAACTTCAAAATAGCGGTCAAAATCAAGTTTGAGATCATTTTAATTAAAACATCTAATTGCCAGATTTCCAGTGTCCTAACCCATAATTAATTTTTCTTAACAAATAAAAATATTTAAAGCCATTTTTCTAAGTTTCACACAGTCTAGCGTGTTTCACACTCTGGAGCAGCGCAGCAGTCCACCGTTCACTCAAGTGGCCACGCCCTTAATTATGCAGAACTTTAAGGCTTAATATAATTTAAACATACGATATTGCTTAAAGTGTGTAAAATCAATTTAAATGATATTTTAAAATATTTAAAAATGAATATTATATAACCAATTTGTTTCACATTCTTTCTTGGAAAGTAAAGAATCACTATAACTTCTGAAAGTGACCAGCAGTGTTTTAGCATTACTTAAAAAGTAGTGAAATAAAAAGTGATGAAAATGTAATTTAACATCAATGTGAACATACAAACAAAATAATTTATGACACTACTTTAATATCATTGTAACTTTGCTTTCCACACACTTTAAAGGGGTCATATGATGCGATTTCAATTTTTCCTTCCTCTTTGGAATGTTACAAGCTGTTGGTGCATAAGCAAGATCTGTAAAGTTACAAAGACTAAAGTCTCAAATCCAAAGAGATATTCTTTAGTATTGTTGTTGCCGCCGCTGCCATGTCGTGAAGACGCTGTGTGTTTCGTTGTGAAAGCGAAACTACTTTGCAATGCACAATTACAATGCAATTACACTAATGCCAACATAATTTTGTTGTCTACTCAACAGAATGTTGTGGTCAGTGCTAAGATCCAGTAGCACTAACAGAGAAATACAACCACAATCAGCTGATAAGAGCAGGTCATTTGTAACTCTGATGAGAGCAGTCTCTGTACTATGATACGGTCTAAATCCTGACTGGAAATTCTCACAGATACCATTTTTCTCTAAGAAGGATACTACCTTTTCTAGTATTTTTGACAGAAAAGGGAGATTTGAGATTGGTCTGTAATTAACTGATTCTCTAGAATCAGTTTTTTTAATGAAAGACTTAATAACAGCCAGTTTAAAGGATATTGGGACATATCCTAATGACATTGATGAATTAATAATATTCAGAAGAGGATTTATGACTTCTGGAAGCACCTCTTTTAGTAGCTTAGATGGAATAGGATCTAACATACATTTTGGTTTTGATGATTTGACAAGTTTATACATTCTTTGGAGTCAAGTTGTGTTTTTTTGATGAGAGGCTTAATAACAACGACTGCATGGTTACAATTTTATCTCTAACAGTATCGATCTTGGAAGTAAAGTAGTTCATAAAGTCATTACTGCTGTGTTGTTGGGAAATGTCTGCACCTGCTGATGCTTTATTTATTTATTGTTAATTTAGCCACTGTATTGAATAAATGCCTGGGGTTGTGTTTGTTTTTTTCTAAAAGAGACAAAAAGTAAGCAGATCTTGCAGTCTTTAGAGCTTTTCTATAAGTAGAAGTACTTTCCCTCCATGCAATACAAAATCCCTATAGTTTTGTTTTCTTCAAGCTGCGCTCCATTTTCTGGGGTGCTCTCTTTAAGGCACAAATGTGCTCATTATACCACGTTGTCTGACTTTTTTCCTTAATCTCCTTTAAGCGTAAAGGAGCAACCGTATCTAAAGTGCTAGAAAAGGGAGAGTCCATAGTTTCTGTTACAACATCAAGTTTTTCTGAGCTATTGGATTTGCTGAGGAATTGAGACAAATCAGGAAGATTATTTACAAAGCAGTCTTTTGTTGTAGAAGTGATGGTTCTACCATATTTGTAATAAGTAGTTGAGTTTGCAGCTTTAGCTATTTGGAGTATACACAAGACTAGATAATGATCTGAGATATCATCACTGCTGCAGAATTGCAAAGCCATTAACATCAATTCCATTTGACAGTATTAAATCTAAAGTATAATTACGACAGTTAGTAGGCCCTGACATGTGTTGTCTGACCCCAGTAGAGTTCAGAATGTCTATAAATGCTGATCCTAATGGTCTAATATCAAATGATTCTCAAAGTAGATCCTGACTTTATGTTTCATCTCAGCCTCCAAGGATATGCTGTATGCCTCCCAGATCTGCTACCTCACAGCTCAATGTCCCTTTGGCTGGTTTCTGGGCAGCAAGCAAAGGTGAGGATTCAGCATGGACACTAAGATATCTAAATGACTGAGTTCCTGAATACAAATGGCTCTTCCATTTACATTTACATTACATTTACATTTAGTCATTTAGCTGACGCTTTTATCCAAAGCGACTTACAAATGAGGACAGTGGAATCAATCAAAATCAACAAAAGAGCAATGATATACAAGTGCTATAACAAGTCTCAGTTAGCTTAACGCAGTACAGGTAGCAAGGTTTAAAAAAAAAAAAATAATATAATAAATAAAAAAAACAGAATAGAAAAAGAATAGAGCAAGCTAGTGTTAGAGGTCTTTTTTGTTTTTGTTAATTGTATAATAAATGAAAATAAAACAGATACAATACAAAAAGATTAGAAAGCAAGTGTTAGTTTTTTTTTAAAAGAAAACAAGCAGCAAATCAATAGAGTGCAAGTCTAAAAGGGACAAGTGTTTTTTTGTTTTTTTAAGAATAGAATTAGAATAGA
>NW_015656067.1:33932-40365 GCF_001515625.1 Sinocyclocheilus rhinocerous | reverse complement strand
GTTTCTTAAATAGTGGGGTTATAGGAGCCTGTCTGAATGTTGAGGGAAAAACACCAGTGTGAAGGGATGTGTTAATGATGTGAGTGAGTGCAGGTACAACTACAGGAGAAATGGCTTGAAGGAGATGAGATGGAATAGGATCAAGCTGACAAGTAGTAGGATGATTAGAAAGGATGAGTTTGGAGACTTCTGCCTCAGAGAGTGAAGAGAAGGATGTGAATGAGTGTATGTTTGCTGGTAAGATGTGCTTGACAGATTGTGGTGTGGAAAATTGTGCACTGATGTTTTTAATTTTATTAATGAAAAGCGTGGCAAAGTCGTCAGCTATTAGAGTTGATGCAAGAGGGGAAGGAGGAGGACAAAGGAGTGAGGAAAACTTTTTAAGAGCATGCGAGAGTTAGACGAATTGTTAATTTTGTTATGGTAGTATGTCCTTTTAGCAGTGGAGACATTAGCAGAGAAGGAAGAGAGGAGTGTCTGATACACATTAAGGTCAGTAGAATTTTTGGATTTACGACACACCCTTTCAGCAGCCCTGAGCTTAGAATGAAACCTGAGCTTCCGACAAAACGGAAATTGAATTCAGCTGAACACACTTTACTGTTTATCACAACAAAGGTCTAAGCAAGCGCACGACACTGACAAGGTATGCGATAGAGTAGGAGACCAAACACAACTTCAGCACGTCTCAACACAGTAAACAAACAAGCGTTTCCTAGCAACGACAACTGCGCTAAACAGTAATGAGACAATAAATAAATAAACTTACGATCTGCTTTTAACTTCCGCTTTTAACTTTTAGCTTCTCTCAAAGAGTATTTCTTTACACTGTCTTTTGCTAGCGCTTGAACACACTTTACTGTTTATCACAACAAAGGTCTAAGCAAGCGCACGACACTGACAAGGTATGCGATAGATTCAATAATTATTAATAATTATTAATTGTATTTTTTAAAAGATTTAATTCTTTGATTGCAGTGTTCTGTTTTTCAAGTTCTGTCATAACTCTGCTATTCGCTGTACTGAACTCTTTGAGTACTGCCAGAGGCTTGGAAATGCTGAATTTTTCATTCCTGCTTTTCAGGTAGCATTCATACATTAACTACAGGAATAGCAAATCAGGGGATCTGAAGGTCTGAGACCACTATTGAAATACTTATATTCTAATTTAATAATAAATAAAAATCATTACACATTTGATCAAAATTTTATTTTATTTATTTTATTAAAATTGTACTTTATTTATTTCCTAACTTTTATTGTTTTAAATTGTTTAGTGAAGTCTCAGCGTTCTAGACCCCACTGTATATTCTAATTTAATAATAAATAAAAATCATTACACATTTGATCAAAATTACATTTTATTTATTTTATTAAAATTTTACTTCTTTATTTATTTCCTAATTTTCATTGTTTTCAATTGTTCAGTGAAGTCTCAGCCTTCTAGACCCCACTGTGTATCCCAATTTATGACTGTTTATGTCAGATTTGTATAGGTCATTATTTTATATGATCATAAGCGCTCCTTAATTTTCAAATTGTTCAGATTATATGACTGTTTTTTGTTGTTGTTTTTTCTGTGGTTAAGTGTGTGTTCATACTGTATATTTGATCTATTGCATAGTTATTGTGTTGTGTTCTGTGTAGGTGTATAAATTCTTATATGCATGCCAGTTGCTGGACTGTGGTCTGGTTTCTCAGGCCTTCCACTACTGTGAGGTGGTGGCAAAAGCTCTGCTCAAGGAGAGGAACCCCATTTGGTGCTGCTGGGAGAGCTTATTAAAGTAACACACACCTTTACATACAGTGCTAACACCGATGCTGTAGGCAGCTTTGTCCTTTTTGTGTACGCGTTGAAAAGTGTTTTGTGATCTGTCTCATTTGTTTGCTACCACAGTTGGTGGGCAGATTGAAGTTCTCCGAGGCACAATTCAGTGACACAGGTCAGCTTTTCCTGGACCCCAATTGGTTGGTGCAGGTTCGCTGCAGACACCAGGCCATGCTGGTAAACCCAAAGCTTGTACAGTATATATGGCAGTCATTAGTCCACTTTAAGATTAAAGGACTGTATATAGCAAGACTAAATACCATCCATATGGAACTCAAATGTATAGATCACTATTGATTTTCATAACCCATGGCACTTGAGATGCATTCAAAACACATGTATACCAGGTGGAAATGGTAAATGCATCTTGGCTGACAACTTGTGATTGAATCACCAAAAAAATGCATTTTAATGCTCTGGAAACAGGGTGTCTGCTCGATTTCTGGAATATTGTATATAATTTGTTTTAGTACCAGTATACATGGGGCCCTGAACATCTTCAGAATAGACTGCTTTTGTTGTGACCTTTCCCCTGGTTCCACTCTCAGTAACATGTTTATTTTCTTAGGAGGGGAGATACTGGAGTGAAACATATCAGTCACCAGTTGGGGAGACTACTTGGACTCATGAGGAGAGTAATGCGTGTTCAGGTTAAAACATTTGCCAGATTTTTTAGACTATATGCCCATGATGTTTTCCTGTGAGCCTCTAGGTGGCAATAAAACTCTGTCAGTGTTGCCCGTAATTTTAGAACATTGTTAATGTGCAGGAGAAAAGTGTTAACAGTTTGTCAGTATGCAGTAAAAAGTTTGTGTTTTCTCTCTTGGCTTCTCTGTAGATTTTACAGAAGGCTTCCAGACGGATGCCGTTAACCACGCTAGCACTGAAACCGAACACTCAAACCCATCTCAATCCATGATACTGCACACTGATGCCCGGTTTCAGGAGTCTTACTCTACAGTGAGCCACTCTTACTCTTCTGAAGAACAGACTCCTAAGACCATGGCTCCAGTGCCACTGTACCCGACCCAGCAGCCAATGACACTGCCCCGAATCTTCCCGATGGAAAAGTCTGGGCATCCACAAGTTTTAATGGACCAAAGCCACTCTATTCTTGATAGCAGCAGTAAAAATGATAACTTTCACACTGCTGCTTCTACTTCACCTCCAAGAAACTACAGTAATACAGGTTACGATGACTATGGATGACACAATCAGTTTTACACAATTTATGTATTGTTCTTCAATGATTTCTTGAAAATAAATAAAAAATTGTGGACAGTAAGATTTTTTTTTTTTTGAAACAAACACTTTTATTCAGCAAGGACATTAAATTGATCAAAAGTGACAGTAAAGACTTTCTATTTATCAAGGAATCCCAAAAAAACTTATCACTGTTTCCACAAAAATATTAATCAACACAACCATTTTCAAACCTGATTATAATATAGAATGTTGGTAACACTTTACAATAAGGTTCATTAGTTAACATTAGTTAACTACTTTAGTTAACATGAACTAAGCATGAACAATACTTCTACAGCATTTATTGATCTTAGTTAATGTTAATCTCAACATCTAATACATTATTAAAATCAGAAGTTCTATTTGTTAACGTTAGTTAATGCACTGTGAACTAACATGAACAAACAATGAATAACTGTATTTTCATTAACTAACATTAACAAAGATTAATAAATACTGCAACAAATGTATTGATCATTGTTCATGTTAGTTAATACATTAACTAATGTTAACAAATGAAACTGAAGACTGGAGTAATGGCTGCTGAAAATTCAGCTTTGCCATCACATGAATAATTTAAAATTTAAATAAAATATATTAAAATAGAAAACATTTACTTTAAATTGTAATAATATTTTACAATATTACTGTTTTTACTGCATTTTTAATCAAATTAATGCAGCCTTGGTGATCATAAAAGACTTATTTCAAAAATATGATTAAATCTTAACCACCCCAAACTTTTAAACAGTAGTGTACATATTTGCACCACTAATTAATAATAATATTTAATATTATTAATACTAAACATTTACATTTTGTTTTCTAAGGTGGTGACTTAAGGTGGTGACTTGAGAAAAACCTTAGTGAAGTTGTCTCTGCATGTTCAATAGAGATTGGAGAAAGTATTTTAACACAAAAAATGACACACATCACCTCTATGTACAATTCACACAGGGTGCTGCTGAAAACTATGCTATAGTTGGGATGGTTAGTCATTCCAGGACAATTCCAAGTGAGGACAACAAGAGAGTCCAACATACAATCAGCAAAGGTAAACAGTATATTACATCAAATATTTACATGATTCCCTCTATACTTTTATTTTTATTTAAATTATTATTTTTTTAAATTGTTGTATTGTTTAATCTCTGAACAGACCTCCTAAGTCTGGGTGGTTCAGTGGCTGGTTCAAGTCTAAGCCTAAAGAAGACTATGGCGGCAATCCTATGCCATTAATAACCGAGCGCACCGCTGATGCCGCGAGCTCATTTCAAACCCTCGCGCGAGCGTGACATGTCCTCTGCGTGCAATGCATGCCCTCGCGCGCGCATGATCATTCCTATGGGAAGCCAAACACACCAAAAGTGGGATGAAACAGTGCGGTATTAAAGTGTTCGCGCCGCGCTGACCTGTCATCGGCGCGGCTCAATGGACCGAGCTGCGCGACCGACTCGACAGCGCAGAGAGGACGTGTTTACTAGCGCCACCGAACGGACAGCGCGGCGCTGATCAGTTACAACAGCGCAGCGCGAACATTATTCTCCGCAGACGTTCGTGTTTTTTTCCTGCACATACCATAATGAAGAGTTATTACATTTCTGTTGCTTATTATCTTTCATATTACTACATGTAAACAGTAGTGTTAGCTACTTTGAAGCACGTATAGCCTATATTTAGTAGTCACGTGCACAGCAGAAACTTCCATTATCCTCTTAGAATTAAAATATGTTATGGTTTCGTTCATCAAGGCATATTTTAGTAAATTTTACATTTAAGGATATTTGTGTAACTGTAGCATATGATTATGCTACAGTTACACAAATATCCTTAAATGTAAAATTTACTTAAATATGCCTTGATGAAGGAAACCATATTTGAATTCTAAGAAGTTAATGGAAGTTTCTGCTGTGAACGTGACTACTAAATATAGGCTATACGTGCTTCAAAGTAGCTAACACTACTGTTTACATGTAGTAATATGAAAGATAATAAGCAAAAGAAATGTAATAACTCTTCATTATGTTATGTGCAGGAAAAAAACACGAACTTCTGCGGAGAGTAATGTTCGCATAGTAGGTGGCGGTAATGCACCTTAACGTTGGATGCCACCCCCCATAAAACATGAAGAAGAAGAAGAAGAGTAATGTTCGCGCTGCGCTGTTGTAACTGATCTTGTCCAATCAGATGAATTTGAGGGCGGGACAAGCATTTTAAGTGTAGAGCTCTACGTTTAACAGTTTTGAAGTCTGTAATTTCTTCAATACTGGTGTGACCAAACACAAAAAAGTGCAAAAAATAATGCACATTTCTTTTCCATTCCTGTGTTTTAAGCTGGAGTCGAGAGCTTTAACGTTACAGAACACTTCATCTGGTATGAACATTTCCAAATATGTTTTTTCTCTTCTTTGCAAGCTTTTAGCACAGTTTCTGACACATAATGGATAATTCCCGATTAATTCCAGTTGCTGTGAGTTTCAAGTCATGATGCAAAATTGAAGGTTAAGAGGCTGCCCTGACTTTTTGTTTCCAAACATGTTTCCAAAACTCTATCCCTGTCTGTGACTGGTTGAACAAACAGATGGTCCCGCCCCTGATCAGGATGTACAAGTAACAGAGCAATGGGTCTCAGTCACTAACAGTATTTGTGCGTACAATAGTTTTCATGAACAAATAACTTTTGTTCTAAAATTGATTCAAAACTCACGAAAAAAATGTAGGAACAATTAAAACCAAACAACCTTTGCAATCAATCAATCAATCAATCAATCAATCAAACATAGTCTGGGTAACTGTGTTAACATAATATTTTATATAATTTTGAATGTATTTAATCAGATGTCATGAGCAATGATTAAATTCAGCTCTTTAATTCAAACTTTAGTTCTAAAATTCATTTGAAATTTACAAAAAATTATAAGTAAATAAATAAATAAATAAAAGTAGGAACAACTGAAACCACATATGCAAAAATAAATAAATAAATAAAATCAATCACATACTCTGGGTGGCCTTATAAACATTTTAAGATTAATTTTTTTATATAGATATTTCATTTTAAATGTATTTTATCATATTGTGAGAAGTTCTCCTGTGCATACAAATATGAATAATCCACGCACTTATTAGTGAATGAGACCCAACAGGCGAATCTACCTGTTGTTCCTGTGTTTTACGCTGGAATAAAATATAAAACATACATACATACATACAAAAAAAAAAAAAAACATACAAAATATATAGCAAAATCTTATTACAATTTTAAATAACTTTAAATGTTTTCTATTTTAATATATTTTATAATGTAATTTATTCATGTAATGCAAAGCTGAATTTTCAGCATCATTACTTCAGTCTTCA
>NW_015656067.1:17928-31889 GCF_001515625.1 Sinocyclocheilus rhinocerous | reverse complement strand
TCTTCTTCTTCTTCTTCATGTTTTATGGGGGGTGGCATCCAACGTTAAGGTGCATTACCGCCACCTACTATGCGAACATTACTCTCCGCAGAAGTTCGTGTTTTTTTCCTGCACATAACATAATGAAGAGTTATTACATTTCTTTTGCTTATTATCTTTCATATTACTACATGTAAACAGTAGTGTTAGCTACTTTGAAGCACGTATAGCCTATATTTAGTAGTCACGTTCACAGCAGAAACTTCCATTAACTTCTTAGAATTCAAATATTTTATGGTTTCGTTCATCAAGGCATATTTAAGTAAATTTTACTTTTAAGGATATTTGTGTAACTGTAGCATATGATTATACTTGAAAAAAAGAGTGAAATGTACTGATACTTTTCTGTCAGGACATAAATTTTCCCTTATGGAAATACGGAAATTAATAATGGTTTTACTATAGTAAAAGTGCAGTAACCATGGATTGATTGCTATTTTTTAACCCAGAGTTTAACTACAAATATATGGTTAAAAGGTTAGTGTAAAAAAAATAATGGTTAATTTTAATGTGTTTTCCGATAAACCTAAAACACAGTGCAGTGCAAAATTCAAAATACATCATATTGAATTGACATACACTGTCCCTAATTTTTAAAGAGTTTTTTTTTAATTAATTAAAATGTATTTATTTATTTAATTTGGAGTGTAGAGAAAAGCCTTACAAACCGTATCCATTATATAAAATTGCAATGTTAAAGTTCAATAACAACGTTCCCTTTACTAGAGACAACAAAAATCCCATATATATACTAGGCTATTTAATAATAGTTCAAATTTAAAATGGGCAATATTGTGCTGAATGTAGAACTTGACGACAACAACAATAATAACTAAGTACAAAATAAAAAAATATATATACTAGAAGCTGGGTGTGCTCCTCAAGAGGACTATGGTATTGTAAATTTATAAGTCTTATATATTTTATATTTGCAGTTTTTCAAAGTACAACTGTTTACATGTAGTAGAAAGGTAAGCAAAAGAAACGTAATAACTTAATACTGATCTTCATTATGTTATGTGCAGGAAAAAAACATGAACTTCTGCTGAGAGTAATGTTCGCACTGCGCTGTTGTAACTGATCAGCGCTGCGCTGTCAGTTCGGTGGCGCTAGTAAACACGTCCTCTCTGCGCTGTCGAGTCGGTCGCGCAGCTCGGTCCATTGAGCCGCGCCGATGACAGGTCAGCGCGGCGCGAACACTTTAATACCGCGCTGTTTCGTCCCACTTTTGGGTTGTTTGGCTTCCCATAGAATGATCATGCGCGCGCGAGGGCTTGTATTGTGCGCAGAGGACATGTCACGCTCGCGCGAGGGTTTGAAATGAGCTCGCGGTCTCCCGTTTCCTCGTGTGTAAATCTGTTTTCCTCTCGTGGAAGTGATTTACCGCGCGCGCCAGCATCAGTGGTGCGCTCGGTTATTAATGGCATAGGATTGCCGCCATAGAAGACCCAAAGGAACAAATCCCAGAACCCAAACCCACCATTAGCGTATACACTCTTACATTTCCTATAAAGTGATCATAAAATAATAGTCTAAGGAAGTTTGTGGTAGATCTAAGTTCTGATTTAGATCTAAACAAATCTAAATCAGAACATATCATAAACTGTTGTTCTTCCATGTTGTATAAAATAACTGTATTCACTGATCATGTTTTGGAAAAGAGGAAAAACTGAAATCCTAGTCAATTATTTATAAAAACTATCAATTTGTACCATGGCACCTTTGAACTGCCATATTCTGTAGTCAGTATTTCAATAATTAAAATGATTAGGAGAATTTAACTATTTAAGTTAATATAGTCTTGCATGAAATAAGTATCCTTTGTTACACTCATTACATTCATCACAGTTACTTAAAGCTGATAAATCTCCTTTCCAAGTTGTAAATGTATTTCTTCTTTTCAAACAAAACAATAAAGTTATTAAACAAAACAATAAAAGCACAATGTTTTTACAGACATTTAAGAAGGGCGGAAGTATTCAAATACTTTTTGGGAGCACTGTATACTGACAGTATTAATGATGCACCTTTTTTTTTTTTTTTTTAACTGAGCCTTGTTTGCGGTCAAGTAACAAAATTTTGGTCTGTTTCCTGTTAGGAATCAACAGCCAACTTTCCTTTCCCTTCTTCGCCCCCACCCATCCCAAAGGCATCACAGCCCCAATTCAGTGGGATCAATCCCTTTTCTAGGAGTGCTAGTGAGTAAATATCATCTGTACGTCTGCCTCAAATTTGATCAAATTTGATCAAGAATGCAGTAAAAAGATAAAAAAATGCAGTAAAAAGATAATAAATGATATTCACTTTAATTCTGATTCTGGCAAAATATCAGTGCTGGTACTACTAGATCTTAGTGCTGTGTTTGAACTGTCGATCATAACATACTTCTATAGAGACTGGAAAACTGGGTCGGGCTTTCTGGGATGGTACTCAAATGGTTCAGGTCATACTTAGAAGGGAGAGGTTTAGGGCTGCACGATAAATCGCATGCGAAATCACACTGAGCAGCATTAACTACACAGAGCCGTTGTTCACTGACGAGCTGCGCAAAACCACGTTCATATTCTCGCGATTTTTTGCGCAGCTCGTCAGTGAACAACGGCTCTGTGTAGTTAATGCTGCTCAAGTATAGGAGAGCATAAGTCTAAATGGACGTCCATGACATGCGGAGTCCCACAAGGCTCAATTCTGGCACCGTTCTTGTTTAGCCTGTATATGCTCCCACTAAGTCAAATAATGAGAAAGAACCAAATAGCCTATCACAGCTATGATGATGATACCCAGATTTACCTAGCCTTATCTCCAAATGACTACATCCCCATTGACTCCCTCTGCCAAGGCATTGATGAAATTAACAGTTGCATGTGCCAGAACTTTCTTCAGTTAAACAAGGAGAAAACCAAAGTCGTTGCATTTGGAAACAAAGATGAAGTTCTCAAGGTGAATGCATACCTTGACTCTAGGGGTCAAACAACTAAAAATCAAGTCAAGAATCTTGGTGTGATTCTGGAGACAGACCTTAGCTTCAGTATGTCAAAGCTGTATCTAAATCAACATACTATCATCTCAAAAACATTGCAAGAATTAGATGTTTTGTTTCCAGTCAAGACTTGGAGAAACTTGTTCATGCCTTTATCACCAGCAGGGTGGACTATTGTAATGGTCTCCTCACCGGCCTCCCCAAGAAGACTATTAGCAAGCTGCAGCTCATACAGAACACTGCCAGGATTCTGACAAGAACCAGAAAATCTGAGCATATCACACCAGTCCTCAGGTCCTTACACTGGCTTCCAGTTATATTTAGGATTGATTTTAAAGTACTTTTACTCGTTTATAAATCACTCAATGGCCTAGGACCTAAATACATTGCAGATATGCTCACTGAATATAAACCTAACAGACCACTCAAATCATTAGGATCGAGTCAGTTAGAAATACCAAGGGTTCACACAAAACAAGGGGAGTCCGCTTTTAGCTATTATGCCGCCCACAGCTGGAACCAGCTTCCAGAAGAGATCAGATGTGCTAAAACATTAGTCACATTTAAATCCAGACTCAAAACTCATCTGTTTAGCTGTGCATTAATTGAATGACCACTGTGCTACGTCCGAACTGATTGCACTGTATTTTATATATAATCATTTTCTTTCTGTGGTATAATCATCTTTAACTGTTTTAAATTCATTTTAAATCAATTTTTTTATTATTTTAAAAGTTTTTAAATTCCTTGTTTTATTGTTGTGATTATTTTTTTATGATTATTTTACTTCCTTTTATGTAAAGCACTTTGAATTACCATTGTGTATGAAATGTGCTATATAAATAAACTTGCCTTGCCTTGCCTTGCCTCATCACTAACTTGGAGCTCTGAGACTGTTACACTTAATGAGCATGAGCTGACAGACTCAAACCTTTGCTGAATCACTGTGCTCGTTGTCCTGTTTGACAGCTGACAATTTAACATTCAACCCTGATGCAGACAGTTGTGGTCACAAATCCCTTGCAGAATTAGTAAAGAGGGATAATAAAATGCAGTTTATTTTTTATTTAGTAGGATAAAAATACAAAATATATAAACTTTTGAACGGATTCATTTAAAATGTAGTTATTTTGTCTTGTGGACTGTATGTAAAGTTCTGTTATGTGAAATAGCTTAGTCGGGGGATTACTAAAAATGCAATTTTTTTATTTATTTAAAATATTAAAGCATTTTTTCCACTTTATTCACTTAATACATAAAGTAGTCAATAAAGTTCATCAATTGTTCTCAGGGTTCTAATAAGATCTTAAAAAGCTAAGAGAAAGTTGAAATTTGTTGGTCAAAAGGTGCTTTTATCTGGAATAAATATACAATATTTATGTTTGAGATCCATATGGTCCGTATTTTTGCACAAATTAAATATTTCGAAAGTTCGAACAATAGTTTTTTTAACAAGTCTAATATGATCATGATATTCTGTGTTACAGGACAAACATTGTCTGGGACAATGAGTCAGAATCAAGGGTCCATGTCACAGGTAGAAATCCTGGTAATTGCATATCTATCATAGCTGTCATGCAAATATTCAGGTTTATTGTTTTGTTCATAGGGTCCCTAATTAAGGTTCTTAATTGAGGAGTAATCACATGCTGAGGAACTCAGGGATGGACTTTCAGCCTGGTGACTAGTTTTCACATGACTAAGGGATTCCTCAGACACACCCCTGCAGTTCCCATAGAGGAGGTTAGAGGAGCGTCTGTATCTTTATCTGTGGTTACAGAAATACACTGAGGACATAGAGGTCTTTAAATAATCTGTTAAGTGTTTGGTGCCCAGTCTTCATTGACTGAAGACACTGAACAGCTGAGGCACAGCTCCCCATGCTGACTCTAGGGATTTGTGTCATTCCCTGTGGGGCTGGGGACATGATGAAATGGGTGCTGAGCAAAGGTGCTGTGACTTATGGAAACATGAACTTAAAACGTCTCCACAGCTGGCAGTGTCAATAAATTGTATAACATGTAACACTTCCATCCCTCATCCCACCTCCCCACACGCAAAATTATTTTAATAATTTAAGGGGCTTTTCACAATTCAAATTTTTAAGATATGGAGCCGGACAGTAGTGAAGAAGTGGGAAATGTTGTAATTGTACAGGTAGACCCTTTGGGCTGCCACTGCCTTGATTTATTCCAGAGGGAGAGATATTGATGATTTATTCAATACCTCTACCAAAAATGTATACGATTGTTTAAAAAAATTTCTAATAAAAATGAATACTATTTGTGTATGACAATGTATTTAATTAACAAGTAACAATATAAAATATGGAAATATGAGCCAACATCTCTTGTTGCAATGTAGGAGAGTGGAGTTTATCAAGATGTATGCCATCTTCTTTTACCATGAGTGTGCAGATCTGGCAACAGAGGGACAAATGTTAGCAGAAGTGTGGAACTCTGGGGATTAAGTCTTCTGTCCTCAAGAGAGACATACATAGGGAATAACATGATTCCAACAACATTCACTATTCCAACACCCTCCCATGTTTCCAATACCACATTTCACACATGAATCCTGAAAAAATCTGGATTTTATTAATTCTGTCGGAGTTTTAACTGCATAAAAGAAGAGGTAACAGTTCATAATTAATTTAATTCACCATATAACATGTACCACCAGCCCTATTTCCGCAACCTCAAAATGCAATTACACATTTTCTCCTACTGCATACATTTAGTGCCAAAATATAGTATCACCACATACATATGTTCTAACTTGAAATAGCTCTATGCATGCAACACCTCTAAGAGAATTCACAATATTCCTTATCACTTTCTCTCACACACAGAAACTACCTTGTTTGGCAAGAGGCTATAAGCTTCGAATAACATTTTACAAATGGGTCACCAGTGTGTTTATAGTGTGTACTTTTACTAGAAATATACACAGTGGTTTATTTGAAGTATTTCAACAGTGGTCCCCACAATTTCCTACAGTTAACACTAATAAAAATAGGCATAAGTCATTTCAAATGTTTTTTTTTAATTCTAGCTAAATATAATATGTTGTTAAGACTGATATATAGATAGATAGATAGATAGATAGATAACCCAGGCTTACTTGCTATCCTCCAGTTACTTCAGTAACAGTACTTAGGTAATGCAAGTCTCAGCGTCAGCATGGCTCTGCATGTGTTCTGTAAGCAGGGAATCCTGTGGGAAAGATTTACTGCACTGCCCACATACAAAGATTGTGCCCTCTCCATGCTGCTTCTGATGCCTCTTGAGTGCCGCAAGGTAGCTGAATGACATATCGCAGCCTTGGCAGTGATAGGAGCACACAGCTGTGTGAATACGCTGGTGTCGCACTAGCCGGGACACCATGGCGAATGCCACTCCACACTCTGAGCACTTGTGTGGCCGCACTCCACTGTGAACTGTGAGATGTTCAGCGAGGTTGGAGGACTTGGTGAAAGCTTTGGAGCAAACGGAGCAGGTGTAGGGACGCACGCTGCTGTGGATTTTCCTGTGCTCTGTCATGCGACTGGCTAGGGCAAATGCTTTCCCGCACTCCGGGCAAACAAAGGGCCTCTCACCCAAATGCTTGCGCTCGTGACGGAGAAGAGATAGGGGTTTGTTGAAGGTTTGGCCACACTGCTTGCAGAGGAACAGCTTGTTGTTGGTGTGCATGTTGCGCTCGTGCTTCCGCAGGTCCGAGGAACGCACAAAGTCCTTGCCACATTCCTCACAGTTGTATGGCTTCTCTCCAGTGTGCGTTCGAATGTGTTTGCGGAAGTCAGAGGACCAAATGTAGCTTTTCTCACAAAATGGGCATTGGTACGGTCTTTCGCCTGTGTGTAGCCGCTTGTGCTGCTGAAGAGTACCTTGGTGCGAGTAGGCTTTCCCACACAGGTCACAAACATGCGGTTTAAGACCTTGGTGAGTATCAATGTGGCTCAAAAGGTTGCTAGACTTTTTGAAAGCCCAGCTGCAGTAGGGGCACTTGTATGGACGGTTTTCCATGTCTCCCTCCATTCCTCGCTTCTTCATGGCTGCAAACACAAATTGACTTTTTAAAACCTGATTCTGGGAAGAGTTCAGGTTACCCTCAACCTCGCATTCATCCCCCACAGTCTCCTGCTGATCTTGTGGAATCGCTGCCAGATCATATGGCATAGTCATTTCCACCTCCTGCTTCACTTTCATGTTGGTGATGCTGGTCGCTTCCAAGTGCTCATGATTCAGTCGGGAATCAGATCCAGGCTCAGGGTCAGATCCAAGCTCAGCCTTCACATCAGTTACATCCACTTCTCTCTCCTTTTCAGAGGATTGTTCAGAATATTTCTCAGGAAGGTGGCATGTAGCTTGACTTCTAGAATTCTCTTGGATTGTTATGTTTTTGTTTTTATTTTCATCACAGCTGGCAGAAGCACTGATGTCCTCTTCACTGGGTAGATTAAAGCTCATTTTCATGGTGTCAGTAATGTTACTCTCCACAGGCAGATAATGCCTCTTGCTGATGAGAATCTTTCTAATACTGCGTTTTGATATGTAGACATTATCTGTAAAAGCTGTTGAATTCCACAGGTCATTCATTTTAGCAACTGTAGATGATTTCTTGAGTGGAATTGAGTGCATCGACCTTTATTAACAAATTGAAATGTCTGTGTTCACAATCCCTGAAAAAGAAAAAGCATACGTTTAGTTGTCAGATTGATATACAATATCTTGAAAAATACAGTTAATCTGAATTTTACAAACTGTGAAATTTATAGACTAATACTTTACACCTCAAACAACAAAATAAATATAACATCCTGCTGACCTACATTGAACAAGAGTTTTGGATATAACAAATATCAAGATATCAAGAAGCCAAAATTCATTACAATGCTGGTAACCCTCCTTATATATCAACTGCATTATAGATCAAATGCAATCAATTCTAAAAGCCCATTCAAAAGGCCCTTGTTTATTTTATTTTAGGCTATGAATTAACTCTTGGATTTTTGAGTACTGATGGCATAATGGAGCTATTAAGGTATCCAGCATAAATTATACTAACTGGAAACCATCCAGCAGATTCTCTTGGTAGAGTTACACACTCTTTGAGCCAACAAAGATGTTGTTTTCAGCTGTCATAGTGCATAGTATGTCCTCTCAAGAACCATTAAAACATCTCACACATGCAAAGCGTCTCTTACCTTGGCAGCACCAAGTCCACCAATGGTGATTTCAAAGAGTGCAGTTAATCCACTTCCTCTTCATGGTGGACGTTTAGATACCATAGGAGGAGCCAGAGCACAGTTAAACTTACTTCACATGGGGGAGTGCAACATCTTTTTAGCGGTGATCAGCACTTTAGAAAAACCATTTGCTGTCGGGAAAGATCAAATCATTGACACTTTACCCATGCCAGATGTGAGGTACATGGGATATTTCCCGGGGAACACCACATAAACATGATGATGCAATTAAAACCAACCAGGATTGTTTTTTGTTTTTTTGTAGGCTGTAGCACAATTTTAATATTTAATCATATTTTTTTCAGCCTATATTTTAAAAAGTAAAATGAGCCATCTCGTCCAGCCTATATACTGTATCTCTAATAGCAGTTTCTATGTTTGTTGTTCACAGATCAATTTTCACTGCAGCAAATTTTCTCATTAGTATAAATGTATGGTTGTTGTTTTTTTTTATCTGAGATGTGTCAATGTTTTACATTCTTTAGTTAATTTAATTAGCATCTAAATATTTCTGCTAATTCACATATTGAGTGAAAGAATGAAGAACGGGAATAATCTGCATATGTTAGACATAACTGACAACCTGATACCCATCCAGCAGGAGTACACATAGATAAAAAATATAAAAGTGTCAGAGGAAATATGAGAGGAAGAGAACATACTGTGGATCAGCTAGTACAGGACACCTGTTTGCCTCTTAAGGTTCAATCTACCCCTCAATGTAAATGCTGATGGCAGGGTATGCTGACATTGAGGCCTATACTCTCTACAGAATAACAAGACTTGGTGGATTGTTTTGGGCAGCATCTGAAGAAAAGATGTCAGAAATGTTGTCCTCCTTTCTATATACATATGTATGTAATAAAGGATTTGTTCATTCAAATAACTTGTTCTTGTTTTTTTAAGAGTCATTGTTACTGATAAGAATTATTGTTTAATATATACCGTGATAACCGTGAAGCCGTGATATTTTCTGAGACGATTATCATACCGTGAAAATCTCATACCGTTACCAACCCTAGTATGTATATAACAATGCTGGCCAAAACAGTCCACCAAGGTGTGGTGTTTGTTTTGACAACTGCTATAGTGTTCTTCGTCCTCTAAGAACTAGTTATGTTTACGAGTTAATGAGAGTGCAGTGAGTTACTCTAAATGTAATATAATGTTGTATGGGAGTGTATGATAGATCACATATAGGGGGGAATAACATATAGGGGAGTTAACTTGTATCCTGGAACAAAATAAGTTGCAGCAATGTATGTACAGTACTGTAAGACTAGCTAGCACACTAGACAGCAACCATAGCTCCTATGATGACACAAACCATTTCTGAACAATTTTTGCCGTGTTCAGAATGAAGTATCCACTTGCCATCAGGGAACACTACTGCCATGAAGGTCTGCAACTTTAGGTTGGTAGGTAGTACGTGTCAAAATAACATCCACATGATTGCCCAAAGTTTCGCAGCAGAGAACATTGCCCAGAGCCCATATTGCATCCCTGGCCATCTCTTGGCCAGGTAAACAATGCACACGCACCCAACCATCCACCTGATCTAAAAGAAAACATTACTTATCAGACCCAGTAACCTTCTTCCATTGCTCCGTGGTCCAGGTCTGATGCTCATGTGTCCACTGTAGGCACTTTCGGTGGTGGACAGAAGTCACCATGGGCACGCTGACCAGTCTGCGGCTACACAGCCCCATACGTCAACAGGGATGCACTGTGTTCAGACACTTTTCTATCATGACCAGCATTAAGGTTTTCAGTCATCTGAGTATATATATTATTTTAAACAGTTCTATCATTCTTTAAAAATGTATTATGTTTAATCAGTAATTATTCCGCTCATAAGTAGCCTACAGTTTTTGTTACATTTGACATTCCATTAATACATTAACTCTTAATACATTGGTTTGGAATAATGATACTACTAGTACATTCTCTAATATAACCAATCATAAGTGTTATAATCTCTGGAGGATTCAGTTCATATAAAGAAAATTCACCATCAACTTGTTTGTCCTGTGAACAATGTTCAAATGTCTATTTTGCATTCATTTTATTTGTTATGTCACATGTCCAGTACTCTGAATCATCCTTAAATAGAAACAGCAGCGCAACAAAGCTAAACACTGTTACTAAATATTTCTGAATTCACTTTGGTTTATTCAGATACAGAAAAACACTGATTATTCAGTCAGTATGCTTAATAGATTAATTAAGCTTAATTGAGTTGGTCATTCTGTATAGCTCATTAAAATATTTACTAAAGACAGTTATTCTTTCAGTATTTGACAGAATTGGCCACTTTAACAAACAATGCAAAAAATTTAATTTAATTTTTACAATAAAATTTTACAACGTCAAATCAGTTTTATTCATGTAGATAGAACTTTACACGATGTACATTGTTTCAAATCAGCTTTACATGAAAATATTGCAGTCCATTACCTGAAATTCCAAAGGTTTAATAATATTATTTTTAGAGTGCATATTAAGTCAATACTTTTAGGCGCTCTCATGTTAAAATATTATCTTTATACACATGTTGTATATAATACACTACAGACAATATGAGAAAGACTTTTAAAACACTGTGTGAATGTGATGAAATGTTTCATGGATTTAATATTCTAGCAACATTGTATCAACTATGACTTGAAGAAAATATTTATTAAAGGGGTAGTTCACCCAAAAATAAAAATTCTGCCAAAATTTACTCACCCTTAAGTTGTTACAAACCTGTTTGTTTTGTTATTTTGTTATATTTTGTTTTGTTATAATTGTTAAACACAAAAGAAGAACCAAAATAAGTAAACAGTTGCTGGTCCTCATTGACTTCCATATAATTTTTTTCCATACTATTACTATAGAAAGTAGACCAGCAACTGTTTGGTTACCCATATTCTTCAAAATATCTTCTTTTGTGTTCCACAGAAGTAACAAAATGTTTAACAGAACCCATATGACTTCATTGACCCGATTATGCTTGACACAGACTGAATGGACCTACATGTGGAATCTGGATCATCAGCTCGGAGATTGAGTTGAGGTAGAGGGAGATGAATGTGATGCTCTTGATCTGCAGTTGTAAATCTCTTTATATCGAAGAATTTGTCATGTGCATTTTAATGTTAAACACGCATGTGGCTATTGTGGCTGTTTACCATCATTGATCTACTGAACTGAATTACACTGAACACAGGAATATGGTGCAGGTTCCGTATGATCAAAAGAAAACAAATACATATTTAAAAGTATATTCCCAAAAGCCTGCACAAATTACACATGCACACATTAATAGAAAACAAGATACATGAATATCACAGATCACCAGGACATTGTAGCTACAGGGTGTCTAAAGTAAGGTCAGCTGAAAGTACAAAACATTGAAACAATGCAGGAAAACAATAAATACTACTAATAATAATAATATATATATATATATAGATAGATAGATCGATCAATGAATATATGTCAACAAGTATGAGCATTATAAGTTGTATATTTGTTGTTATTTTTGCGGCATTACTGCTGTTTGAATCTGTTTTTGTTTTTGCATTTCCGATAACTTTAAAGTATTTTTCCAATAAGCATTCTTTAGAATTGCATGTATCTGCTTTTTATTTCAAGTTTGTTTGTTTTTGAAGGCCAGCATAAATATTCTGGTCCTGAGGAGGAGGAGGAGGTCCTGTTCCATATAAAGAGGACATTCTGTTCTCTTTCCCCACACTTCAGTCCTGGCTTTTGTTTGAAATTCACATTCAAACCAAATGGAGTAAATAACCTGGTATACCACTTATATCCAGCAGAGGTCGATATTATCTTATTTATACTACAGTATGTTTACCAACACCTTTCATCAGAGGACTTGTAGAAAACGTACAAGCATCTTAGAAATAATTTGAAAAACATTCTCTTAACATAGGCTAAATATCCTTTTACAAAATTTTAATATGAAAAATGGTCCGTGAAACACGAGAAATGTTTGATTTATGTATATAGCGATATCCTTATAGCCTATATCCAAAGTGGTAAAACTGGCAGTGTTAACTGACCTCGTTACAAATATCCACAAATAACCACAGACATCTGACCTCACCCAAACTCCCTGATCTGCAAGTTTGCATTAGGCTACTTGACCACTTAGCAAGAGGCAAGAGCAGTGGCGGCGTTTCACAAAACCATAGGGTCTGGCACTTGGGGGGTGGGGGGGATGGGGATAAATAAAGCAATCCCATGGCACGGTGAAGCACCGCAGTAAAGATAGTTTGCGGTTTGATATTCAGATTTCTTTTGGCTATAAATACGCAGTGCGCTGTCATAGACATGCAAATGATACCGAATATCATTGCCATGATTTGTGAATTCAGGTGACGCTGTCCTTCAGGACGAAATCTGAGTTTTTTTTCATAGCGACTCTTAATTTTATAATGCCTATAGCTCCAAAAGTTGGACACTTAGAGGAATGAAACCGGTGTCATAATATTGTCATAAGGTGCTGTTCCAGTGAATAACGGTTCCAATTCATTAGGTAAATGAGCTTATAGACATATACACTTGTACACTTTGTTTGACAATAAAGTTTTGGTTGTTGTACCTTTCCTTGAGTACTTGGCTTCAATATTCTGATCTGCGAAAGTTTCACAGTATAGCTTTTGTCAGTTAACCCTTTCTTGATCCATTAACTTAACTATTCTGATCTGAAAAACTTCACAGTGCAGTGTCGGTCAGTAAACCCTTCCCTGAGTCCGTAACATCACTATTCTGATCTTTGAAAACTTTCACAGTTCAATACGGGTCAGCTGACCCTTCCCTGAGTCATGAACATCACTATTCCGATTTGTGAAAACTTTCACAGTTCAGTTTTGATCGGCTGACCCTTCCCTGAGTCAATAACATCACTGTTATGATCTGTGAAAACTTTCACAGTTCAGTTTGGGTCAGCTGACCCTTCCCTGAGTCATGCACATCACTATTCTGATTTGTTAAAACTTTCACAGTTCACTAGACACAGTTCACTACAGGTCAGCTGACCATTCCCTGGGTCAGTAACATCACTATTCTGATCTGTGAAAACTTTCACAGTTCAGTTTGGGTCAGCTGACCCTTCCCTGGGTCACGAACATCACTATTCTGATTTGTGAAAACTTTCACAGTTCAGTTTGGGTCAGCTGACCCTTCCCTGGGTCACTAACATCACTATTCTGATCTGTGAAATCATTCACAGTTACGGGTCAGCTCTTCCCTGCGTCAGTAACATCACTATTCTGATCTTTGAAAACTTTCCCGGTTCAGTTTGGGTCAGCTGACCCTTCCCTGAGTCAGTAATATCACTATTCTGATCTATGAAATCTTTCACAGTTCATTACATGTCAGCTGACCCTTCCCTTGCTCTCTAACATCACTATTCTAATCTGTGAAAACTGACCCGTACTGAACTGTGAAGTGTGATAGTTTTCACAGATCAGAATATTGATTTACATGACTCAGGGAAGGGTCAGCTGACCCGTACTGAACTGTGAAAGTTTTCACAGATCATAATAGTGATTTACATGACTCAGAGAAGGGTCAGCTGAACCGTACTGAACTGTGAAAATTTTCACATATCAGAATAGTGATTTACATGACCCAAAACCTTCAAACTGGCTGTTATTAAGCCTCTCATGAAAAAAAAAAAAAAACACA
>NW_015656067.1:16470-17890 GCF_001515625.1 Sinocyclocheilus rhinocerous | reverse complement strand
GGTGTTAGCTTTCACTGTTATGCTGATGATACTCAGCTCTATATTTCTTCACGGCCTGGCATAACATACCAATTTGAAAAACTAACGGACTGCATAGTCGATATAAAAACTGGATGACGAGTAATTTCTTACTGCTAAATTCTGAAAAAAACAGAGGCGTTAATTATAGACCTAAAAACTCTGCATGTAATAACCTAGAGCACTGTCTAACACTTGATGGCTGCTCTGTCAATTCTTCGTAATCATTTGTAAAACTGCATTTTTTCATCTCAAAAATATATCTAAATTAAGACCTATGCCCTCAATCTCAAATGCAGAAATGTTAATTCATCTTGCTTATTACTTATAAAGCCCTGAATGGTTTAGCACCTCAGTATTTGAATGAGCTCTTATTACATTATAGTCCTCCACGTCCGCTGCGTTCTCAAAACTCTGGCAATTTGATAATACCTAGTGTGGCATAATAGGTAAGATGGGCGTAATTTCTCGAATTGAATTGTTAGGGCGGGCATTTTTGCGTCATTGATTGGTACAGTCTATAAAAGCCATTGGCTTATGTATCTGGGCAGGCATCATTTCCCGGATGAGGTTGGGCTTCCGCAGTTTCTGCTGAACGTGACCGTGGGTCAGTAAAGGTGGGTTAAGGCAGCCTTTGGTGTATTGCACTGCTTGCTTTATTCTGGGTTTGGTGTGTCTTAGTTGATTTGCGTTAGTATCTGGTCTGTGCTCTCGTTGTTAGGAGAGCGGCTGCGTGTACAGCCTTGTTTGGCGTTTTGCCGCGGCTGCGCTGTTCGGCTGATGAATGTGATCGCATCGGTCCTCCTCCAGGTATGGATTTGTTTTATTATACGCTTCTCAGTCATGGAAGAGGTGTGAATCGCAATTTGTCAGTTAATGTTTTGTGTACGGGTGTCGGCTGTTGTATATAGGCTGTGTATTTAATCATTCGGCTTCATCCTTTTCCCGCAGAAATCATTTGGGTGGATAATATCCCCGCAGTGGCGTCACCGCTGTCTCGTTCCAGGTCGAACGTCATTGAGTCTGTGTGTGCGTTGAGTCCCGGTCGTTTGGTTGGACCTATGCCAACGGACTTTGTCTTAGTTGTGTACAGGTTTTGTGCCTGAAAGTGAGTCTGTATTTTGTGTTTTAGTTTTGTTTGATTTTTCTATTTTCTTTTTCAAATTAGTCTATTTTCTGTGTATAAGTTATTTATTTTTGGAGTTGGATTCTATATTTTTTTTGTTTTGTAAATATTGTGAAATCTTGTATTGTTAATTTAGTTACCTTAGGTTTTTTTGTCGTGATTTTCATTTAAAGTGTATTACTTGAGATTTGTGTAAGTTGTGATCTGGGACGATTCGTATTAATTGGTGTGAGTGTGTGTGTGTGTGTGTGTTTGAGTCTTTTTTTTTTTTTTTTT
>NW_015656067.1:7808-16166 GCF_001515625.1 Sinocyclocheilus rhinocerous | reverse complement strand
TATCCAGATCAGATGGTCACTGCAGTCACCCGGATCCAGAACGTATCCAGCCCAGATGGTGGATCAGCACCTAGAGACGACCTCTACCGCCCTGAATGTCAGCGGAGATCAGGACAACTAGATGAGCCCCAGAGACAGATCCCCAGTGAAGACCTTGGCTGCGTCCGAAACCCCCTACTTCTCTACTATATAGTAGGAGAAAAGCAGTCCGAATGTCCGAATCCTTAATATTCATAAAAGATTAGACGAGAATTACCTGGGTGACGTACTAATTCTCGTGAGATTCGGACGTGCGTCTACTTAAAGTGCGTCCGAATATGCCTACTTACTTACTATGTAGTAGGAGAAAAGAGTATGTGAAGAAAGTAGAATGTCCGAAACCTCAGTATTCATAAAAGAGTAGGCGAGAAATCCCTGGATGTCCTGTTGCTTCTGCCCAGATTCTGGAGTGCTCATCGATGGATACTTTTTATCCCAGGAGGCCACAAAAAGAGGATACGTCATCATCAAACATGATGGAGATCAGCGATGAGGGTGTTTACAAATGTGAGTATTAGAAATCAAATACACGGTTCCCTGTGTTAAAATCGCATTTGTTAAGCTACTGTAGAGTAAACTGTTCAATTGTTGAGGGTGTAAGACGCTAGACAGTATAGTATATTTGTGATTTTGCTGTAAAAACATGTTTTATTACGTATAATAGAACAGGGGAGCTCCAGTAAGCACACTTACGTCACCAAAGTACCTTTACATAAACCATATACATCTTAACGATGATTACTAAATGTTTATTTAATATCTGACAAGAAATGTTCTAAAAGAATTGCAGATGAGCAGATCATAACATGAACAGACATCTGAGTGAGTGATGCACGTGTGTTTATCCGGTGCAGAGTGACTGATGAAGCAATGCTGCGATCAAAGGCTTTGAGTGAGAAATGAATTAAACATCTTTTAAATCTTAAGTTGTATTTTATTTAAATTATTGTAATTTCAAACAGAGTTATCACAGCACTTTTCTGATTCTTGATTCCTGTGCATTTGCTGCAGAGCTTTTGTGGTGGAGCAGGACCTGCAAGGAAAGGTGACGGCGGCATTTGTGGAAAAAAGAGAAAATCTGAAACAAAAATATAAAGTAAGATCATTCTGTTACTTCTAACACAGAAATCAAATGATATTGTGCTGTTAAAATTACTGATTCTGTATTGTGTTTGTGCATCTTTGTGTGATCTGAAATGTCTGCAGACTGATGTGAGCAGTGAAGATGGGAAGCTCACAGCAGCATCCTAGAAATGGTCCAGTGACAGATCATAATAGTGATGTTACTGACTCAGGGAAGGGTCAGCTGACCCAAACTGAACTGTACATTTTTTTTACAAATCATAATAGTGATGTACATGACTCAGGGAAGGGTCAGCTGACCCGTAGTGTACTGTGAAAATTTTCACAGATCAGAATAGTGATGTTACTGACTCAGGGAACCGTTATCTGACCATAACTGCACTGTGAACATTTTCACAAATCAAAATAGTGATGTAAATGAATCAGGGAAGGGTTAACTATTATGTATATATGTATATATGATTGCACAGGTACTATTTAAACTGAACTGAGCTGGATGATGTCATCACTGAATTAAATTATGAATTGCCTTTAACTGAAAATTGAGTGTTGACTATTGTCATTTTGCATTATTGTCACACAATTTCCCTAATTAATGCTGCACAGTTGCTTTGACACAATCTGTATTGTTAAAAGCGCTATATAAATAAAGGTGACTTGACTTGTGAAAGTTTTCACATTAAGTTAAGGGATCAAGAAAGGGTTAACTGACAAAAGCTATACTGTGAAACTTTTGCAAATCAGAATATTGAAGCCAAGTACTCAAGGAAGGGTACAACAACCAAAACTTTATTGTCAAACAAATTGTACAAGTGTATGTGTATAAGCTCATTTACCTAATGAACTGGAAACCGTTATTCACTCGAACAGCACCATATGACAATATTATACAAAAAACAGCGGCAAGAGCAAAGAGAAACACGGCCCCACGATAAAATGAGATCGTGAAAGTTTTCACAAATCGAGCTTGACCTAAAACAATGTTTTTGTATTCCAGCAGTCTGCCTGTTTATTGGTAATAGACGTTAAACATGAAGAACGCATTTCTTTCACATTCCTTATTAGCGGACTTACCAAGGGGTTTACGGACAAGAGCTTTGCTGTGAAAAAAATTCACAGATCAAGCTGGTGAAGATTACACCGGTTTCATTCCTCTAAGTGTCCAACTTTTGGAACTATAAAGAATGAGAATGTGACGTAACACCGCGTTGAGTTCTGGGAAACTGATTTGTTTATCCACCATACTTGCAGGATAGTGCTGCCTTTCCGCTGTTGAGTTTAGGGCAGTATTTGATTGTTTGTCGTGATTGTGAAAAATGCCACCAGTGTATGTCATTCATGCTGCATCGAGAATTGCAATAGTAACTCAGATCATCGTTCTGAGAGAAAATACCGGCAATATATTTTTTCGCCTTTTCTATGTAAATGTAAAATTGTAAAAACACCAAGGGAAGGAGGTCGCGGAGAAGACGTCGAATAGTAACGTTTAATCTGTTAATGTCACTGATTAAACTCACTGACTCTCACTCAATAAAAGAATCATATTGCTGTGTGTTTTTGAAAGTTTTGAATTTGTTGGTTTAATAGTTAACATAACCTTCTTTGCGAGCATGACTCTCACTCTAGGCTTGTGAATTAGCAGAACTTGAACAGGGGACTTTCTAAAATGCTTAAAGTGGCTTAATGTACCAAGACAGTTATAAAGACAAAATTGTAAAGCATATACTATACTTAACGCACCAAGACAGTACACACATCTTACTAATAAAGCATAATATGTGCAGAAAAACAGATGAGCCCGAAATATGAACTTTAAATATCACCGTCTTAATCCATAAGCGTTTTCTACATTACAGTTTTCTAAAGAGAGGAACACGCTTTACGTTTAACGTTTAAACATGTCACGTTAAATATTCTGGCTCATCTGCATGTCTTTTAGCATCACTGTCTTAGTACATTAAACCAGCATTTTAAAATGCTTCAAAACGGTTCACAAGCTCCTAGGGATTTGATTTTGCTTGTCATTTGTTGAAATAAATGAGTTCGTCACTGTTCGCTGAATGTGACCCACAATCTCTGATTCTCCTCTGTGGCCATGGAAAATGAATATTTATAATGACAACAATTATACTTTGTCATTTAAAAGTTTCCAAGAAATGGATCGACTTCTGTCAGCTTGAACACACACTTTTATTTGGATAATCTACCATATGATGGCTGAAGCAGCAGCGAGCGTCCAGCGGGCGACAGTTTTCACGCTAATCAGGTAAACTTTGTAAACCAAATTCTACAAAACCTAAGAGAGAAAAATCTAATTATCATGCAGTGCGATAAAATAGCTTCTCTTCCCTGCAAACGATACACTGAAGAATGAATGATTGTTTAACTTAAAGGCAAACACAAAACAAAAGATAAGCAGTTATCCTTATAGAGAATGAGAGGTAACCATGGGAACGGATAGCATATCCTGCTAATATAGCAGCGCCTTCCCGAAATGCCATGCGGAGTGAAAAGATTGTGACGTAACTCCTCATTCTCTATAGGCATTATAAAATTAAGAGTTGCTACGAAAAAAAAAAAAAACTGATTTCGGCCCGAAGGACAGCGCCACCTGAATTCACAAATCATGGGGAGGGATATTCGGTATTATTTGCATGTCTATGACAGCGCACTGCGTATTTATAGCCAAACGAAATCTGAATATCAAACCGCAAACTATCTTTACTGCGGTCACTGAAGCAGTGAAATAGCCTACAGGGGAAAAAGATAGAAAGGGGAAAAAAATCAATAATTGAAGACGGCATGAAACGGAAGTAGCGATTGTCTTTTTTTCTCTACTGTGACGTCTATCCGAGTGAAACGGCATCTGAAATGAGAGGGCGGGACTTGATTTCGTCCTTCGGGAATTGATTGGATCATTGGAAGTTGGGGCGTTGCTAACAAAATGGAGGCAGATCTGAATGCCAATGTGCAGTTAGTTGTGGGGGGATTTCTCTCCACTGGATTCACCGCCGACACCCCTAGCATGAAGACATTTTTTTTATTTATTGAGGAAGACGATGACAAGGACGATCAACGGCACAAAACATGCCTAACAGCGCGCGCGCGAGAGAGAGAGAGAGAGACTGCCTGAATTACTGAGCGCGTCCTCCATCAGGTTAAGTCATATTCATAAAAAAAATAGTTTGCGATGTCCTAAGAGTAATGTTGTGGTAATATCCTAATATCCTTTCAATTTTTAAGGGTAGTGTACTCCCCCATGGCTTGCGTCAGCACTGGTCAATGCATTGATTTCTATAAAGTGAAGCATCAGCTTCAGTTTTTCCCCCTGTTGTTTATCCCAGCGTTTACCCCTCACGTCACAGTGCACGGATAAATTATTTATAATAAACTTTAATTTATAATACATTTATAATAAACAAGAATTTTCAATTTAGATTTCATGCCGACTTTAAACACTGCTTCGTCAGTGTTGGTATTGTATCAGACATTTGCACTTAACATTATGGGCCTGTTTACACCTGGTCACTTCATGTGTTTTTTCTGATCGAATCGCAGGTGTAAATGCCCTCCGAAACGCATTCGAGACGGATATAAATCAGATCACTCAAACCACTTCAGGAGGTGGTCTGGGCCGCATTCCAGACGAAACTGGACAAGTGTAAATGCATCTGGTTGTTGAAACCACATATGTAAATTTTACTCCTCCCAAAATGTTAAAATAATAAACGTGTGAGAGCGTGTTATAGGCTATATGACATTAGTCAGACTGCGCTAATGCAACACGCATCTCTGCGGACAAGTAGCTTATCTCTTCAGCAAGCCGACATGCAAACTGCCGCGAATGGAACTGACAGTAAGACGCAGACGGTCAACATACAACCATCTTCATTAAAAGTAGTAAGACAAACTTATCTTTCCAGTGCTGATGCCGCGCGCTCTCCTATTGCGGTCTTTGATCTTGAAATGAGCTGATAATTAATAAAATGCAGCACTTATCTTTTGATTTCGTTGACGTGAACTCCGTTAAATTTAAATATAGCGTGGAAATTGAAGATCGGATTTATATCCGTTTTGCGACGACACATTTATGTGGCCAAGTGTAAATGGAAACGTTTTAACCCTCATAAGGTTCTCCTTTCCTGTTTACACTAAGGGACTTTGGGGTCAATATTGGCCAAAATTGAAAGAGTAATTGTAAAAAATATATACAAAAATATATAAATTTTTAATTATACAAATAATATATCTTTTTTTTTTGTTTACTTCTCATCTATACATTAATGCTGTGTTTTGGGAGATATGAAGTACTTTTGTACCTGTTTACCACAAAAGTCCTCAACTACACCATTAGCTTGCATGTGAAATATATTTTTTTATGGAAAAATCACTTAATTGATTATCTAAATTTAATTTCAGTTGTTTCTGGATATTGATCTAGGTGTTAGGTGTAGAATTCTGCCATCTGCTGGTTAGAGAAAAACTTGTAGAAATCACAGTTTTTGAAAAAAATTGTGTAGTGACCATATATATCCAGCAGAGGTCCATAGAGATCCATTCATTTTTCTGGAAGTGGCCAACTGCTCCTCTCACAACTTTTCTGACATATATTTTGTAAATATATATTGCAACATTATATAATACATTAAAAAACTGTATTTTTCTCAAAGGTTAGAATTAGTTTTTGTTGTTTGAGGTATTTTGAAGTGTCCACTTTTGCAATAATGCCACATACATTTGCAGAAATGCCACACAAGTTGTCACTAAAACTTGATTGCAGGCACATATTTATTTCAATCTAAAAAGTCAAATAAAAACAATTTTATTTTACTTAAATGTAAATAAACCAAAACCAATACCAAAAAAAACCCCAAAAAACCCCAATGAAAAAAAAAAACAACTGCAATAAGCAGATATGAATGGTGGGTGTGTGTGTGTGTGTGTGTGTGTGTGTACGTATCGTTCCACATTGCATTTGTGCTCTAGTATGAGGCCTTCATTTTTGTGTGGACATTTTCAGATTTATGCAGGATTTATTGATTTTATTTGCCAATTTCTATAAAAATGCTCTTTGTTGCAGTCACACACACATGTGTGTGTGTGCGTGTGTGTGTGTGTGTGTGTGCATGTGAGTGAGCATGTCTTTCCTACATTGCATTTGTGCTCTAGTACCAGGCCTTAATTTCTGCGTGGAAATTTTCAGATTTAAGCTGGATTTATTTATTTTTTTAGACAAATGAAAAACAAATATATAGATTTTTTCTTCATATTGACCTAAAAGACCATATTTGTAAAAAAAAAATGTTACATACCTTCAGAACAACCGAATCAAGCCCAGTTTTTTTTTTATGTGAATACAGATAGCTAATGTTGAAAAGTCACAAAATCTTATTCCACTGAGATGAATGGAAGCCTTTTTTTTAACTAAGGAAAAGTTGATTGGGGTCATATTGACCCCAAAGACCTTTTAACAAATCAGATAGATATCCGATCAGCGAAAATGCATCAAATGACCAGGTGTAAACAGGCCCTAAATGAAAAGCAAGCTCAAATGGAGTTAACAAGGTTTTTGACCAGCGAATGACGGAGATCTGTGTTTTGTCTATGAATAGAACGGCCGCATCTGAGGCAGCAAGTGCATCGTATATGCTTTCATCAACTTTTATAGGTTACATAACGTTTATTGAAGCTATGTGGGTGCTATGTTTTTCTTGTTGTTTAATACACTTGGCCAAAATCTCATGATATAACCTTTCTCTGTCTTTATATTTATTTTGAAAGATGAAGCTCGCGATTATGGTAAGGGGCGTTACATTTCCGACAGGTGCTTGTGGTGTTCGGCCAATCACAGTGCACTGGGTCAGCTGGCCAATCAGAGCGGACTGCGCTTGTCAAAGGAGGGGGCTTTGTAGAAAACGAAGCGTTTGAGAGAGGCGGGGCATAGAGGACCTACAATAATGTACAGTATTTGAAAAACAATGTGTTTTTTGAACATTAAAGCATGTCAACATATTCTGTTACACCAAATACACAAAATAATGATCTTTAAAATAGCATCATATGACCCCTTTAAAACTAAAAGTATATTGGCTTCAAGTAGATGGCAAACAGCCTACTTCTTCTCCACTCTTCAAACACACAAAAACATTAGCCTTTAAAGACATAGTGTTTGAGTAACGAAAACACTGTACTACTCAAACGTCAGGTTTTTATTTACCCTTTCATTGCAAAAAAGCGGAGATCTGTCTCCTCCAGTGCACGGCACGTCAATCTGAATGGAGGCAGGGTGAAGTTAGAGGTTTCGCTGACAGTTTGAGGATATAATGGCGTTACGAAGTTTTATTATTGGTTAAATATTTGTAAAAACTCTCTGATTTAAAATAATAATAACGAAATATAATATAGATATTAAGTTTGGATAATTTTTCATGGCACACCTGACTCGGCTAGGGTATGGCAACTGCCGTACTCTGCCATATGGAAACGCCGCCCCTGGGAGAGCCTGTTGCTTTACTAGCTAAACCAGCAAAGTTGTCTTTTTCTAACAAGCTTCACCAGAAAAAAACAAACAAAAACAAAACAATGATTAATGGAGACCAAAAACACACTGATTAACCATTTGTTGTTGCTACTTTATGCTTGCTCTTCTCAGTAGCCAGTGCTGTCATATGTGTGGTGTAGGCATGGGCCGGTATGAGATTTTGACGGTATGATAACCTTAAGCAAAAATATCACGGTTTCACGGTATCACGGTATTGTTGTTACAGCTCGAACATGTGCTAATTTTAAATGTCTGGGTAAAAAAAAAAAAAAACTGAACACAATATATTTTGAGCAACATACAGAAATTAGGAACAGTAGAATTTGTTTAGTAGGTAGAGCTACTGCTGCCCTAAAAAGAAGAAAAATAAAGACTGACAACTTTATTTAACCTAAATCTGTAATTACAGTTATTTAATTTTAGTTATATAATTCATATACATATCATTTATATAATTTCATATCATTTATTTATATAATTTCATATACATAATTTGATTTAATAATAACCCAATTTGAAGCAATTTGAAGCAATTTGACTAGCTTTGTGAAATTATATTACATGCCTGAATGAAACAAACAGCAGAAGCTCTGAATGTGACGCAGATTCACTCTCTGACAGCAGGAGGCGCTGATACGGAGTTTCCTTGGTTATCGCAGTAAACAAAGCAGAGCTGCGCTGAAACACTGCTTTAA